>NC_056732.1:488594477-488742094 GCF_019279795.1 Protopterus annectens | reverse complement strand
TAGACCTAACTCCCTCAAGCAGCATTTCTCAAGGGTCACTTGAAAAACTAGCTTGTGTTTTCCAGGGGAACAGATATGTGAAGACTGGGTGACAATAGATGAAGGCTGCCAGCCTAGCTAGATAGAATTTTGGAGATAATTCTGTCATCTGTAAATATTACTGTAAACCACAATTTTTTTGTCTTAAATAGTAAAAATAGTGTTACATGTGGAACTGAAAAAAATGCAACAACAGGGCACTCTTCTGACCAAGTAGAGTAGGCTGTGACCATTTGATGTTAAAACTCGGAGCCAGTAAGTCTAGAGTTCTGAACAAATCTGTGTGCTTCGTTTGAGACTGTGTATTGTCTCTAGTAGATGTGGGCAATTTGTACTCAAAGTTTCCTTTATAGGATTTCAATAGCAGTCTTAGTTAGTTGTTCAATTTAAGGAGAGATAGCTTTCAATTGTGCACCTGCTCCTTCCTGGGACTGGACAGCGATTTATTCTTTTTGCTATATATTTTTTTTATTGCTGATGTCCACCATGCAGAGGATGATTTTGTACTGTCAGGTATTCATGATTGCATGCATGTATATAAATGCTGGTATAGTACTTTTGTAGTCATAGGTCAACATTACTACACTGGAGGGGGTGGTCTATTCAGCTGTTTATACCATCCATCAATCGGTTGTAATCAACTTTTTAGAATTTTATTTTTATGTTAGAACATACTTGGGGGGGGGGGTCACGGAAAAAAAATATATATATATCAAAGGTTCTTTTGTCACTGTACAAGACATATTACTTAAATGTTAGACTACAATACCATGAACCATCCTTTGATGTATAGATTGCAGTACTTGAAAGGCAGTTGAAGGATACATAAAGGTCGAAGATATACATTCGTAGAGGGATGGTGATGTCAGTGGCACTGTTAGAAGCCCATTTTGAGGCCAGGGCACAGAGTACCATAACTATATACCGGTGTATCAGAATGAACACTAAAACCATTCCCTGTCACATAGATGCCTAAATTGCATTACATGGCAGCATTGCTCCTCTCTTCTTTTGTCATTTATAAAAAAAATGAATAAGGTGTGCAGCAACACACACTATGCAATGTGCTTAATTACAACAGTGGCTAACAATGATGTTTGAACAGAAAGGTGTGGGGTAGAGAAAGCCATTACAGAAATAAAAAAAACATTTTAACCCCAGGATAAATTTTTTTCACTGAAATGGTAATGAATAGAAATAGCTAGTGTGTTTCTTAGACAAATAAGCTGTATAATTTGCAATAAAAGTTGACACACCAAAAGCCAAAAATCAAACATGAGGTATATTCGGACACCTTTCCTCCAGCAGTAAACAATTTTACTTCAAAAAATAAGCCAGTCATGTGTACCATCATATTGCATGTGTAAACACTACAGAGCTATATGAAATCCATGGCGGTGCAGTTTCCAAACAAACCATAGGCGGAAGTGGTCAAAAAGAATAAAGCAGTAAGGGATTACATGCCACTGAAAGCCAAAGTATAAAAGCCTAAACAATGAACATTGAATGAATATCATAATTGCTATATGTTGGTAAACAGCAGAATGTTGACTCCAGAATACCAAGCTAATAGCACATTCCACATACATGGTAAAATGTGCAACATAGTCCAGCACATACTACAACTGAACCATTGTATAGGCTAGTCATAGTCATGGTCATTAAAATAACTAAAAATGTTAGTGATGTACTCATGGTGCATTCACGTTGAAATAAAAGAAACTGCAAACTATGCAGGCCGAGTGTATGAGTTTATAAATCTGAAGTTTGACATGAATTCACAATTTTATCACAAACTACCTACTGGTCAACTACTACAGACAGACTTAACAATCCAATGAAGAGTTACTCCTCTGATGCACCTTTCCACTTGCTATTCATATGACTGTCCATATCCCATACAAGTTCCTGGAAATAACTAGAAAAAAAAATAAACAAAACACCCGGATGACTGCTCATAATGTACAACCAGCAAACAGATAAAAAAAAATGTACAGCATGAACTGGAACCCATGTTACTGCCTCTTAGTAAATGTCAGCCACAGTAAGTTTATTTGCCACATGGAAAATGGAGCCCCCTCCTCAAGTGCCAGAGAGCCTTCTCTCCACAGAAACTACAACAACAGGGAAAATTATCATGAATACGAGGCAAATGAAAACCAGTTAAAAAATATACAGATCAGCACACACAGATAATCATCAGATTGTACGTATAAGCATCTTTATCACCAAAAAATAATTTGTCTTATGTAAAATGTTTTTTCTGTATTTATTGTAGATGTGTAATAACCACAAGGTGCGTGTCTGCAATGCAAGTGCGCATTCTACATGATCCTTGAAATGTATTTCACAGCAGTGTTATTCAAAGAGGACAACTGGTAACAGCCATCTATCAAAGTTGGCAATGCAAGCCAGAGATCAAAAGCAATTTAACTTTTACCGTTTGCATTACACAGTATTAGACCTCCCGGTCGCTTTCTCAAATCAAAAAATCGGACTTGTGCATTGATCCATGTGATAATTACTTCGACTTATGTGAATAACAGTGGCAGCTACTGACAACTATGCATGAAATGTGATAATGACTCAGTGCTGTATTGTACCTGCACTGTACAAATAATGTGCAAAGTTATGCATGCTCAGACACAGCTGATAATTGCTTGTTGATGTTGAGTATGCATGCATTATATAACCTTCTCCAGCTAATATGGTAAAGAGTCATTTCATCTGTTAGAAGAAGGCCATACTCATTCAGTAAATAGTACAACACTTACTCAGTAAAAATAGTATAACATTACTGAGCCCTTCCTCAAACCTATTTGTTAGCAAGGTACCAAGCAATGAGTGATAATACAACTCTTTGTCTAAATCAACAAATTCTGTGAACAACTGCAGTAAAATAATTCTCATGTGCATGTCATTTCCGAAGCAATCGGTTATACTCAAGGTCAGTGGACACTGTTCAAGGGAGACACGACGAGGTATCCATACTGCCGAAGGGAAATTGCCCCTTGGCACCACAGAAAGTCCAATAGATTTTATCATAACAGTCGATGTCCACCTCTTCAGTGCTGTAGTATTCAGAACATAAAGGATGAAAGCAGAACTGAAGCTCAAACTTGACAAAGAGAGAGAAGTTAGGGTATCGGGAAGTTTAGTACATGACAATGTTGGGGATAGGTCTTCTTAGTGACAAATGCAAGTAAACCAATGAACCTGACAAACATGAACTAATTGTTTGTCAAAGTCGGTTCACTGGCAGGATGCATCTTGGAAGTGGATGACATAATGGTAATAAGGTCGGTGGACATCTACATTGTATTTCTAACCATGAAAAATAGGTGTCTACAGCACATGCCATACTTTGACAGACTGAAGTCACTGTCAATGTATTTAGTAGCATACTGACTACTTACAGGAGACTTGTGCCTGGCCTACAGAGCAATTTTGTATGCAAACATAATGGAAATGATGCACATATGCAAGTCAAATGGGACAAGGGTCACTTTAACCTTGGATATGTCTCTTAGAGGTTGTGACTCCTCTGGAATAAGCTAAGAGTTGACATGAAACAAAGGCCCTGTATGACTCTAAGCATAGCTTAGATGACTGGATGAGGAACTAAATTCCTGCCAGGGATGACATCATTGAGCCTTTTATGTATGGGCAGTTGTTGCTAAGTAAGATTTCAAGTTTAGGTAACATCCTTTTGTATCGGCTTGGTCTAGTATTATATTGTGCACACACGGCTAGGCTTAAAAAGAACTTTGTGTCAATAGCCCAGAAACCACGTATGTACCTATGAACTTAGGAATAATGCAGTTTTAAAATGAAACACAAGAAGATGAGAAGTCTTTAGAACCACCAAATGTATGCACAAGCACCAGAATGAAAGATTTACCCAAACGAACCCTTCCGTTAATTCTCCTGGTATGTACAAAAACACCAATACGAGATGTTCAACAAAGAGAAACCCTAATGTGCAGTTTGATAATTGTTTCACATTACCTGTTGAGTGAGCATTAATTATATTCTGGGTACATTCTAGGGTTATATAATAATGAGCCAGTTTATTAGTACATACAATCCCATTTGGATTGTATTCAGTCCAGAACTCAAACGAAAGAAGACTCTTCTAAAATGAGTAACTGAATTCATTATTTGGATGCAGTTTACCATAATATTCATAACAGATAGAAGCCAATTTACTAACTAGTTTGTAACAGAAAAATATTACTAGCCCAGTTCTGGTACTCAAATTTTTTGAACAGCCCTGTTGTGCCACTATAAGTAACCAATGATATTGCTAGATCTACTCTACAAGTCCCTTTTCTAAATTTGGGGAAGAAGATGGTTCAAACTGTCTGACACACTGATTATGCCTATCATTGGTGTAAAACAAGGATACTTGTCTCATGACCATGCATTATATACTCTTTGATTCAACTTAACGATTGTATTTAATTATATTACTTATATAACACAGCACCAGTTGTCAGAGTGCATTTGTAATTTGTAGTTTGGAGCATTTCTCGAATAAGCAATGCAACTGACACTGACAGTAATGCAGCCTATGACCATGACATGAGTTCAGTAGTGAGGAAATCATTCGATGTTTTGCAGCGTACAAACACAGCCAAGCGATCCAGGTCCAAGAAAGTGTGTCTTCCAGTGTATTTGGCATGCATAAGACCTGTTGTTTACAATGACTCCCATCCCCCATTGGCAGCAGCTATGAACCCACAACTGCAACCTCCCAAGGGTGTGTGTGCCTCCATATGCTAGTGTCCCTTCAGCTTAGTGCAACTGCACTATGCTACTGCAACATCAGACAACACAAGACTCCACAATGTGAACTTCTTGTGCTCCTACTAGGTGTCACCTTTGTGGTAACAGCCTCTTCCATCCTCCTCCAAGATGAGAAAGCTGGTAGGGGCCACTCACTTCCATCATCACCAGAAAATTTCTACAATCACCCAATCCAGTCATCAAATTCAGGTCAATTACAGCATAGCCAGGGCCTCATCCCTCTTTGCCATGGAGCTGGCTCACAGGATGGAATGTTTTGAACTGCATTCTGCAGCCTGAAGAGAAAACAGTGCAGACACAGCTTTTTGAAATATTCCTGATTAAAAAGATCAAAAAGACATTTCCATCTATAGGCTCACTGACTAGCTTACCCTTAACATCCTCTGACAGAGGTTGAACTCTCACTGGCGCATTTCTCCTAAAGATGGATCCCATAACTACTAACCTAGATACTACAATGATGGCACTGTATCAACCTTTTATAACATGTTTACCCACCTTGGATAATTAGACAATGTGATTCTCTGGGTGTTCATCCTTGATGTGTGATGATAGCTATTCTCCTTGCTTCATGATCTCCCTTTGATACTTTGCCATGTGGGCTGATAACCTTGAAGGTGAGGGTAGCAGATGTGTTGACCTTTTCAAAAATCTATCCTAGTCTCCCTATCATTTGGGATAGTGTTGAGGTTAGTGCTAGCTAAATTCTTCTAGCAATATCAAGATAAACTACATCTGGGGCAGCTATCAGGTTCTGAAATAGAAGCTTATAAATTTGGGAAATGGTTTCTTGGAAACCACAGGTTGTTAAACTGGTTCCAGGAATGCTGCCATAAAGGTAACTTCAAAAACATTGGGTACTGGTGGTATAACAGTAGGTTTAAGCTCATACAGACCTAGCAGGGACTTTGTATTTGGGACTTGGATACCTCCTTGGCCTTCCATTTAAAGTGTCCCATTAAGAGATCAAGCTACACATCCATCTAAACAAGACCAAAATCATCCTATCATCATCCAACGTGTATGTGAGCAAAATGTACATCTGCAAAGTGTATTTCCTTTCCTTAACTTCTGAAGACAAAACTGATTTTGTAAAATCGGTGGTCTTTTTCTGGGCTGAATAGCCAAAGTTGACTGGGAGGAAGGCAAAGTGAAAGTTTTGCCACAATGTTAAAAGCTCTTCAGCCAATTTCTCATACAGTCTTGCAGAGCACAACCCTGCTGACGAAATGGATTTCAACCTCTAATTTTATCAGTTTTGTCACTTTGTTTAAAGCATCGTCCAGCTTTTTATTTGAGTTGATATACTCCTTCAGTGTTTCATTTATTTTAATCAGCTCAGAGTACATTTGCCTTTGTTTTTCCTCTAGGTTACCTGAAGTCATGTCTTGCACCAAATTCAGAGCATGCACTGCTTTTTTTTCTGGACAGCTGCAGAATTCTTCCCAATAATTGTTTTCTATTCACCTTTTGTAGTTATTTTCTTTCAGGTTCTGTGAAATTCTTTTTTGCTGTTACCAAAGGAGTGGATTTACTGGCCAATTACTGAAATTTACCCAAAAAGACAAGTTCACTGGCTCTCTTTTCAGAGTTTCTGTTTTCACACTGGGAGAGCTGAAATTAAGCTGTTACTCAGTGTGCAGGCATCTTGGAAGTCTCCAGCTATAAACTCACCATGGTAAGTTTCAGGGAAAACACCAAGTGCTGGTGAAAGTCGAGTGAAAAATGGAACTTGTTCTGTAGTGCCTCCTTGGACTGAGTATGCCGCAGGCAGTCATCCAGTTATGTATAAACATGGCTGCACCTGGTATTTAAAAATATCACTACTGGACCAGACACTTCATGAGGATCATGGGAGTAGCAGAAATCTCAAAAGTCAGAGATGTAAACTGGAAGTGAAAGTCATCCGCTCTGACCATGAGGACTCCCCTGTGCTCTAGTCAAAGTACTTTGTACAACTCTGTATATGAGGTAATCTGTTTTCCAGGTCATTCAACTACTCACAAGACTGACAATAGATAATGTTTACTAGATGGAAACACTACATTGTCATTCTACTAGCTAATATTGCTCAGTATATAAAACATCATGTTGTTAGATACATAAGATAACTGAATACAAAGAGAAATTATGATAAAAGGGGTAGCACACTTGTAATCATACCTCTGAAACACTTAGCTCAAGAAATCTGGACAAAGCCTGACACAATTGGGTGGGTGGCAAATGACCAAAAATAGGTACCTATGACAAAGCCTGACAACATTGGGTGGGTGGCAAACGCCCAAAAACAGGGACATATTTTGAATGTTGTTCTTTTTGTCTTGTGAGTTACTAGAGTAACAGGGTTTAACATATATTTCTGACGGATTTAAAGTCTGAAACTTATTGTATGCCATTATCTAGTAAATTCAATCCTCATATCACCCCAGTGATGTGTCAGAAAATCAGATATGTCCTAAAGCTAATACCAGATTTTTTTCACTACCCAGCGAACACAACCAATTTCATGCAGTGGGCTTAATTTCAGAAAGTAATGATTTCTCCTAAATTTTACAATGTTAAACCTTCAGAAACGAGAACAAATAAGAATGGCACCTTCTGTAATCACTGACATGCACTGCACATGTACAAACTAAAGGTATGCAAAACAGCCTTCTGGCGAGTTTATATTGGTATACCTATAATAACGTAGTATCCAGTGAATCTATTAGTTAGCACTATGACACGTGTTCCTACCTGCAAATCATATTTCTAGAACCTTCCCAGTGTTGTTCAAATTAAAACAGTTTAGCATTATGCAATTACACTACAAATGTCAGATGAAATATTTCATTCCAAAAAAAAGTTATCAAACTGCTGTGCTTGTCACGTCATGACAACATCTCAACTGTACAGATTTTTGCATATTGTCCAGATTTCGGCTCACATTTTTGGTCAGGTTTTCATAAAATCCTTCTTTTCTGGCAAAATAGTGGTAATTCATTAAATATTGAAGTTAGAAAATAAAGACAAACATTTGACTTTCAGACTTCATACCCTTCAGAAAATCCATGCTAATATCAAATGAGTGATTGCTATCAACTTGTGTCCCCAAGTCCCTAATTAGTTCTACTGTACTTAATGGTTTACCACCTATGGGGTAATTTGTGGGCACTTTGTTTTGCCAAAAGGGATGACTATACACTTTTTGGCATTTAGCTTGAGTATAGTTATACTATATTTAGTATAGTCCCTGAGCTGGATGAAGATGTACAAACTGGGAAAAAAAAATACCATACATCAGACAGGTTGTACTGTACCAATTAAATGGGCAGCTCTGAATGAGCCAAATGCCATTATTAAGTGGAAACCCATGGCTAAATGAGCACCAGGGAAACTGTCCTGTACTCACTCAAACAGTTCAGGAGGATCTGTAACAACCACATGAGCTATTACTAACTCACGGAGACTGAAACCAACACATCATAATTTTCATGCTCCATGATATTGTGAATAATTACAGGATAAATCTAGGTGCCAGGTTTGAGAAAGAACCTACAACTTTTTAATATTCCATTGTCGAAGATCATGAGACAAATGTCAGAATTTGGAATAAACAGGAATTAACGCATAAATATTCAAATTCAACTATATTTTGTGAGAAAATAAATGATGCTTAGTAGTCACCGACTAATGTTACATTTTCCTACTAAATAATAAAAGTTAGACCCCATTTCAAATATATATATATATATATATATATATATATATATACACACACACACACACACACACACATACACACACACACATACATACATACATACATACATACACACACACACACACACACACACACACACCAGATCAAAGTTATTGATCATGTTAATACAATGGACTATACCTGTTAATCAACACCATACATTTTAAGCTCTACCCCAGACGAATTTAACATGTTTGCATATATCTCAAAATTAATCTACAAGGACCTACAGCATTCATAAAGTCTACAGGAATATATAAATGGTAACAACAACAAATGCAGTTTTGTAGTTATGCAACTGAAAATGTAATGACGTCAAATTGTGCAAAATGTATTAAATTCAGCATGATGCTTAATTTTCCATGACAAACATAAATTCAAGAAAACTAACAGATGCATACAGATTAATTTTGGATAGGCAATATGCTGCCCAGCTGAACACTGAATAAAAATATTTAAAGTGATACTCGATTTTATCATCAAGGCTACGCAATCAAAGCTTCTGGTACAATACATTTAATGGATGTGGTAGGTTTAATCGGAACTAAAATGCAAAGGGGTTTCGATGGTGAAGTACAAATCTGCTATTTGTTGTTACGCCTTGCACCTCACATACGCATCACAACAATCCGCGATTCTCAGAGATCGAGCCGATTTTGTTGGTGACAAAAGAAAGATTACAATATCTTAATAATTCCAGTAAAACTTTAATAAAACACATCAATGCAAACTCAGTCAACTGCCATCAATGCGGACTTCAAATTTCACTTTAAACTACTATAAAGCAAAACGATACTATCCTACAACTGTGCTCCTTCTAAGCTTCCCAAGTTATGTACACAAAAGTTTAGAAAATGATTGAAAGTGTTTTTTTTTTTGTTCTACTCAACCGATAATGGAAGAAAGGCAGCATTAGGACTTGGCAACATTTATCTTTATATACAGGCACTATCTCGCTCAACGTTGCCAAAATATGACAGCTCATTTACGCCCGTTTACAGCTAAGCAGCCCATTTGCCAGAGCGTACACCTCCCTGCACAGAGAGCCTCAGTTTCAGCTCTCCGGTTTTAGTTAAAAAAAAAAAAAACAAACCTGGAAAGCAGCAAACAGCTGCGATAGTGCAGACCACACATGGAATACTACGTCGGTTACCTTTGCCCCTTCTGTTTAGCTAAAAAGAAAGTAGCGCATAAAAAACTGACAAAACTTCATAAAAATAAGATAAATCACCAGCGAAAAGATGTACCTACCCAATGAAGATTAGAAGATGCCACAAGAGTAAAATGCAGGAAAGCAGTAAACGAACCGAGCAGCGACCAGGGAACACAAAGTTTAACTCGCGTTGAGATTAGGATGAAAAACACCTTTGCAACCACTAGATATACATGTCTCCAGCTATCTGATACTGTGGGTGGGATTTAGGATGACGCGATGAAATGGGTGTTGCTTTGTTTGTATTTACAGTGGACCCGAATTTTAAACTCTGGCATTGTCCCTTTAAGTTGTTTGTTTGTCTTAGAAACACAAGGTACAGGGTTTGAATCTCAGAGGGGATAATTGCCTAGGCTTAAAATGGCTCGCAAGGGCAGTTAGCCTAGTACTAACCTATGAACTATGAACTACAAAATTACTTCAGAATTTTTGCCATGTCAAGGAAAAACAACTGAAAAGAATCACAGGAACAGCAGTTTATTTAAATGATTCATTTCTGGCAGATAATTTCTCATAAGAGAACTTTTCCATATGGAAAATATTGCCTTTTTCAATATTTTTAAATATTTTGATGTATTTTTCATTTTCTGAAAAATGCTGGCAATTTTATTAATATTAGAAGTTTTTTTGAGAGAAACAGCTATTTTTACAATAGGGTTTATTACTGAATAATAGGGTTGGTTTTGTGAGAAAAATGTATTGCTTTTGAAACATTTTAACTTAAGTGCAAGGATTTAAAGGTTGGGAATTGTATGTATGTACTTAAATGCAATTTGAGTGCTTTATTGTTTGTGTACACTTTATGACTGCTTGCCTTCATTATTTCACTGTTTCAGACATTTTGCTTAAATCTGTTGTATTTACGCAACATGGAATGTACTTCAGGGCTAGAATGTATTTTATGTTTTGTGCTTGATTGCACTTCATGACATATTTTTTTCATTTTCTTCTCTCAGTGTACTTTCTGTGTAAGGGACTTGTAACTTTTACTTTGGAATATCGAGGGACTGTGTATGGAAGTGTAAGTGTACGTGCTGCTTGTGAACACTTGTCTGACTACTTACCTTCTGACTAGCTCTTACCTACAGTTTTTACAGGAAATTAAGTTTTTTCCTGAGCTACAGCACATATTATTAACTGGCCCTGCTGTTTCCTTTCCTGCTCTACCTAAAAAGAAAAGAAAAACAACATAATTGGAGCCCTTGCTATCACCGCAGTCACAGAAAGTGCCTTGCCACTGGTGAGTGATTCAGCAGTGGCCATTTGTTATTCCTCAGACCACTTACTCTTTTTTTCTAAGATCGTCTGTCATACTCCCTTCAACCACTATGGATCAGTGGTAAGCCACGTCCTCTGCAGCTGTTTCATTGTTCAATAGAAAAAACATCTTCTTTGTGTCTGGCAATTTCTTCAGAAGGTTCTTCTCAGAGGAGACAGTGAATGAGACCTCTTGCTTGGCATGAAGTGTCATCTCTTAGTCAATCTCCTTGCAAGGGTGTCCCTAGTAAAATAAACTAAAAAGGGTAGACATTGCTCATAAAAAGACATTTTGTCAGTTCATAAGGGTGGCTTTCTTACCTTAGCCAGGAGTTAATAGCATGCTTTCTATCCCGGAAAACAGAAATCATCCCTGAGGAAAATATTTCAAATGCTTCTGGGATAGACAGAACAGTCCTTTTTCTTTGTCTGACTTTAAAGCCAAAGACTCTGCTTCAAAGGAAATTTTGCCCACCCCAACCTCATTGGAGGCTTTTCATTTTGTAAGACTAGTTCCAGGATGAATGATGAATTTTTCTAAGGAATAAGCTGATGTTTGTCATAACTTGAGGAGATGATATGATATTCTGCACGTGGGTTTACCTCATGATATGATCTTTCCACTTATTATGCCAACTTAGAGGATATGTTGTATGTTGTCTGCAATAACCCTGGCTTCAGCCTTCAGTCACCAAAAAAGTCAGAACACTTAATACCATTCATACCCTGCAGATAAGTAGGTAAGGTATTGTACAGATTTTAGGAGTTGACAGCTTGTAGTATTGGCTGCCACACTTCCTTCAGAAGGTAGGACATGTCCTGTGTAAATTCTACATTTTCTAACCTGTTTCAAGTGTCTAAACATGTTCTGAAGTGTGTGTGTGTGTGTGTGTGTGTGTGTGTGTGTGTGTGTGTGTGTGTGTGTGTGTGTGTGTGTGTGTGATTTGAGAAGATATGCCTAGGTATGTACTCCAAAGTTTTTGGATGAAGTAAAGTCTGAGACTGTAAACTAAAAAGCAGTTTACCCAGCTACTCTAGTTCTCAAACAGTTTGATGACAGATGGAAGTTAATTCAGGGAGTTACTAAGATCTTTCAAGCTCCACATTATAAATCTTGCAAACCCTCTGTTTTCTTTTCTTTAAGGAAAAAAAAGGACAACATAATCATTACCTGCCACCTTCTGACAAACGGGGGGAAAAAGAGAGATGTCAGGAGGAGAACAACGAAAACAGTGATCCTTTCAGAAAAACGGGCAGACTACACCTTCAGAATGGCTAAGCCAGCACCCCCACAGTGCCCCTGTCCTGTAGACTGTCTCAAATTGTTTCAGAGTCTTGGGTACTAATACTGCTTTAGGAGGGGTACATATTGGGTCAGCATGGGTTGTACATATTTAGGGGAATTCCTCCCAAACTTCTGAACCAAACAGAGTTTTTCTTAGCTTTCAACACATGCTTATCTTAGGAGTCATCTGCTTTTAGAACAAAGAGAGAAAATATTTTACTCCAGAATGTTTGTGGTTTAAAAAAAAAGCTTTCCTAGAGATTAGTTATAGATATTTTCTTTATCAACCAGCTTTTGAAAATACAAAATTCAAAATCTTGACCCTCGAGTCTGTTAGCAGTCATTCCTCTTCTGAGTTTGTTGGTAATATTAGACCTAAAATGTACTCATCATCACATTTTTCCTTATTTAGATAATTTACTGATCTTTGCACAGTCTTTTGCCAGATGTTAGGAGTCCTTAACATGGGTTTCTTCACTCCTTACCAATATAGGTTTCCAGATAAATATCGAAAAATTCTCCTTGGGTCCATTTCACAGGATTGCACATTAAGACTGCCTTCTACATACATCTGTTAAAAGGCATGCCTAACACAGGAAAATAAATTTGTATCTGGAAAATCTCATGTTCATCTCCAATTAGTCTGTGATGGTCTGTGACATCAGCCAGAGAATATCTCAGGATTCTAAGGTCTATGGCTTCTAAGATTCTCATGAATCCTCTTGCCAGGTTATACATGAGAAAAAGTTCAATATTTAAAAAAATGTGGACCAAACATTCTTGTCCTATGTGATTTTCACATTCTCATTTTGGGCTTTATCAAGAAAGAACTGCACTGGAGGACGCAATAAGATGCTTCAATTTTTGGTAAAGATGTAAAGCCTATGGGACTGTCCAGACAGACCAAAGCACATAAATGTCAACTAGATGTTAGCTGTGATCCAGCCTATAGAATCTATTCATGATCTGTTGTCTCTGGGATAATTATATGGGATCAAAGACATTACCACAGTGATGTGGTACATAAACAAACAGGGGAACGCCAGGTCAACCCCCAGGCTGACTTTGATGGTTTGTGAGATAGATCTACAACACTGTATGACCCTTGAAGCATCTTATGTTCTGCCAGAGCAAAATTTAGTGGCAGACAAGCTGAAGTGAAAATTGAATGACGGAGTCTTCCAAGAATGGATACATCTGTGGGAAATACCTCACATAGATCTGTTATCCTCATTTCAAACCAGACAACTAAGTAAATACTATACCAGAACTCCTTATAGGCAGGCCTGGAATACAAATGTATTTTTTTCACATGGTTGGAAATATCCCAATATGCATTTCTACCCTTTCCACTGATATCCAGGGTCATTCTGATGATTTAGAAGGACTCTCCAAAAATTGTTGCAGTGACTCTTTTCTGGCCTAGGTAACATTAGGTTCTTAATAAGGCAAGAAATCCTGGTACTAGGAAATCTTATGTTAACCAGTGGAGAATATTTGCTTTTGGTGCCTCATCAATAACTAGGGTCCTACTGGGGAGTATTACCACTGGTTCTCAAACATTTGTGTAAGTTATTGTCCTATAGCCTATTTACTCCTCTGGCAAGTGGCATTTATTAGCCATTTCATCATATCTGCCAGTGGATCCTCCTCTACATTTCAGATTTAACTCAAGTTTTTCTAAAAAGAGTTTTTTTCTTTTGATATTTAAACTCACCTGTTATTCATGTGGTACTTAATTGTGGTCTTTACTTTTTCCTGAGAAACTTAATTCTGTCTGTTACTGAACCAGCTATTCTGTCTGCTTTTGATTCATCTTTTTGGCAGGCTAATTGGTTTATTGCTCTGACATCTGCAAATGAGCATCCAGGATACAACTACGTATGGTGGGCTTAACCCTTTTGTGTTTCCATTCTTATAGTGTTATCTATAGAAAAGAAATCCCTCATATTATGCCCTTAGTACTTTCAGACTGTATATTGAATCGACCTACCCATCTATCTTCCTCATAGGTTCATAGGTTCATAGGTGTGTACTAAGCTAATGGCCCTGGAGCCTTTACAAGCCTAGCCCATAGGATTACCCTGGCATCATGCCACCTGACCTTAGTTCCCAGTGCCTCTGTCAAGTAGAGCACTGGCGTGATCCATGGGGTGAATTTTCTATTTCCCATCCACTCATCAAGATTTCTCTTGAAGAGGGCCAATGAGGTGCTTTGTTTGACATGTATAGGAAGTCTATTCCATAGCATGGGTAATCTCTGGGTTATGAACGTGTCCCTCCAGCACGTTCTGTTGATTGTGGTAATGAGGTTGAGCTCTTTGGAGTGTGTGGTGTGGAGGGATTGGGATTTCTTTAGATGTATCATTTCTAACAGAGCTGGGTCAGACTAGGCTTTGTAAGTCAAGCAGAGATCGCCTCTAAGTAGGCAATATGAGACAGAGAATAGTTGTTTTTTTAATCTGTCCATATAGGACAAGTGTTTAAGGCCTAGGATCCTCTTTGTGAGGTACTTTTTGGCCTCTCCAGTTGTTACAGGTGTCTAGTGAGCTACATGCCAAATGGGGCATTGTACTCGATGATTGGCCTAATGAGGGAAGAGTAGAGGGAGACAATGACTTCTTTCTTCCTGGATGTAATACCCTTAGTAATGAGATGTGCCCATAGATGGACATTTTGACCACGGTGGCAATTTGGTGGTCAAAAGAAAGGTTGCTGTCAACCTGTGTTCCTAGATCTCTTATAACATCTTCTGTGTTCAGTGGACTACCATCAGTGTGGTAATTCATGGGAAATGAGTTTTTCCCAAAGGGGATGATGACACATTTTTTGGCACTGAGCCAGTCATTGGTGTCAATGAGGCCTTTCTGTAGGATGTCAGCATCACTTGAGGAGTTAATAGTGGCTCCCAACTTGCAGTCATCAGCGAACTTTGTCAGCCAGAGTCCCTTCATGTTGGCCTGGACTTCTGAGAAG
Organism: Protopterus annectens; assembly: GCF_019279795.1. Classification (NCBI taxonomy): domain Eukaryota; kingdom Metazoa; phylum Chordata; order Ceratodontiformes; family Protopteridae; genus Protopterus; species Protopterus annectens. The sequence goes on along the minus strand of NC_056732.1, from coordinate 488,726,773 downwards.
TAGATACCAAACAGGAGAGGACCTAGAACCATTCCCTGTGGGACTCCACTCGTGACTGGTCGGCAGTCTGATTTGGAGTCAGCTACTTTCACACTGTGGGTTCTATCTGTGAACCAGTTTGCAACCCACCTAGTGATATAGGAGTTGATTCCTAGCTTAGTGAGGTTTTCTATAATTCCTGAGTGGGGAATGGTATCAAAGGCTTTGGCCAATCAAGGTAGGCTGTATGAATCACCTTGCCTTCATCCACAGCTCTGGTGACTGACTCAAAGAAGTCGACCAAGTTGAGCAGACATGAGCTGCCCTTCACAAAACCAAACTGTGTGGGATCCAGAGTTTGAAGATTCCCTATATCTTGTTTATTAGGCCTATGATGATGCATTCCATAGCTTTGCATATCAGACTCGTCAGGCTAATGGGGCGATAATTCCCAGGGTCTGTAGCCTCTCCTCCTTTGTGGAGAGGGATGACTGCAGCAGTGCGCCATTCTGTAGGGACAAAGCCTGAGGTGAGGCTGTAATTGAACAGGGCACACAGGTGAGGTGCCAGTTCACTCTGTAGTTCATGTAGAACACAGCCAGGGATATTGTCAGGTCTCATAGAAGCTGTATTCTTGGCCTTAGACAGTGCTGTTTAACCTGTGCAGCAGTAATACTGGGTGCCTGGCAATCTACTGGTATTGTGATTGGTCCTTGAGGGGGTAAAGTTGGCATTGAATCTGTCGGCCAGTATATTGGCAATATCTGTTGGCTCGGTATAGGAGGTCCCATTATGCAGTAGCTCAGAGCAAATCTGGGTATTGCCATGGATATTCTTTACATAACTATAGAAGGCCATGTGGTTATCTTTACTATCTGCTGCAATTCTGTTTTCATAGCTAGCTTTAGAGGATTTGATGAGGGATGTCAACTTTTTGTTGAGGCTGATAAGGGAGTTTTTCCAGTCTTGGGACTTCTCCTTATTTTGCATCAGTTTCCTCCTTCTGTTGTAGAGTTTGTTTATAGCAGGGGACCACCAGATTGGCTTCCTTTTTTGGAGGAGAGCATCTTAGGTCTATTGGATATGATGAGATCCATGCATTTGTGCACGTGTTTGTACAGTGCATTAGTGCATGATTCAACGGTCATGCAACTATTCTGCATTTGCATGGGTGACGTGAAGTTAGCCATCTCTGTTTTTAGGAGCCCAAAGTTAGCTATGGAGACATTTTTCATGGTGGTTACCTTTGCGGGAGGGGGGGGCGGAATTTTCAAGGTGATTAGTTTGTGGTCAGATCTAACCAGGGAGGAGTAGACTATTGGTGTAGAGCAATGGTCACCCATGTTAGTAATGACCAGGTCAAGGATGCTGCTACCTCTAGTGGAGATAAGAATGAGCTGGTCCAGGGCATTGGAATTAATGAATTCCAGGAAACATTGGGCAAGTGTATTGATACATGAGTAGTTTTCCCAGTTAATGGAGGGGTAGCTGAAGTTGCCCAGTATGAGTGTGTTCGGATGGGGCCTAATATTCTCCAGGGTGCTTAGGAATGTGGAGTTTGAGTCTTGGGACATGGTTGGAGACCTATAACAGGCTACGACCTGAATCGCTGACTGACCCAATGTTAGCTGCACCTGAAGTTTCTCTGATGCATTATGTTGAGCTACCAGTCTGTAGGTGTGGGCATCTTTTATGAGTTTGGAAACACCACCGCCTTTAGAGCTTCGGTCAGAGCTCTGGGTCCGAAAGGTGTGGAGTGAGTTATAGCCTGGTAGTGGAGGGGTGCTTTCTGCTGCCTTGAACCAGGTCTCTGTTACAGCACAAATGTTGATGCTCTTCATTTTAAGGAGTGCTTCGAGCAAGTGCATTTTGATATTTAGAATTCTAGCGCTGACCAGCATGACCCTCAGATTGCATTTGTTTGTAGTTGTTACAGTGTTAATCATTACTTTCAGAATGTGAATGACAAAATGAACAGATTCTAAATACTCTGGTCATTCTTTTGCAATGCAGGCACTATCTTGCCAGTACTAAGTCATTTAGGAAAACAACATGCTGTGGAATTCCTAGTATGGGAAATGGAAAAGGACAGCCTGCACCAATACAGGCAATTACATTTGGTTGCTCCTTACCATGTCTTCTCTTTTTATTCCCACTATAGTTGTGTACTTTGCACTTTCCAGAATGGCAGATGTTTGAATTCTTCACTCCTACAGTAACCACACCAGCCCTCCACCCCCCCCACCCCCCTCCTGTGTATACAGTTGTTTGGTCGGGATATAAACTTTTTGTATTTACTATATGTTGTTTTTTTAGAATTATACACTCCTATTCTGATGGGCAAGAATGACATGAAGAAAATGTGATGTAATCTTCTCTCAGAATGCTGATTTCCCTCCACAAATGGGCTGTCCAATCATCACTCAGAGTGAAGGTGTGGGAGGGACCTGGAGATTTGTGAAGCTGGCAGGTTGTTACATGCTTGGCAGGGTACAACCTAAATAGCCAAAGGCTACTGCCACAGTGGGGAATTAGAACATCTACAGCTATGGTACGTACAACTTAAACAACTAAATTTCATCAAAGCAGGGCAGTTCAGAGTGTTTGCAAGTTTATATACAAACCAAAGCTGATCTTGAAGAATCCGATAACTATATTCTAACTAGAACTAAGTTGAAGTGAGGTACAATGGCAAGTCTGATCATAATTATCTGCACAAAGTTAGGTAATCTTGTTACATGGCTGTTCTAATTTATAATTTAGGGATACCAGAAGTTGAGCTAACAGGATCACAGAGTAAATAAAGACGGGAACAGCAATTGCTATGTAGCTGACAAGTTGCTGTATCAGTGAGGAATTATTCAGATTTGCAAAGGCTGCTAAGCTTATTGTTAGTTCTGTTTAACAATATGATCAGTATGTATCTCAAAAATAAGATGCCTATGAAGGAAACAACGACGTAATTTGGTAGTTTGGACATATAAACCTCCTTGACTAGAGAGTCCTGAGATTTAGTGGTCAGGCTTACATCATTTTCTGGTGTGGGATAAGCAATATTAGTAAAGCTACATCACCATTTGTATGGAATTTTTGCAAATAACATGCTTTTTTTTATTTTTACTAATATAAGTGAAGTGTTAAGGCAGAGAATCAGTCTGTAATACACGACAGCACAATTGCAGCTTCTTCTTTACTGAATAAAAATATATCTTCTAGCAATACAGTCAAGTTGTTGGCATTTTGCATTAGTTTGAGTTTCCCATAGTGAATGAATATGTAATTTGTAAAGAATATAAACAGCAGGAGGCCGAACCCTGAGCCTTAAGTGACTCCAGTTTTGACTGGCACAAGGTATGAAATTGCAGAGTTCCACTTCACAGTTTAGTTTTGTATGACTGGGTACATTTGATGGCATAGTAGTTGAGACCTATTCTTGTGAGTATCTCCCAAAGCTTGGCATGACATCATGCAGAAAGTGCTTCATGGAACTGAAGGTATATAGCTCCAGTTATTTTAGATTTAGCAACAGTGGTATGGGTGACTTCTGTCACTCCAAGCAAGGCAGTGTCACACCTGTGGCAGGACAGAAATCATGAGTTTTTCACATAACACTAAGGCATTTAAGGTACTGTAGAAGCTGATGATGTATACATTTCTCAAGTACAGTAGAGTTATATGTAAATAGCCATTTATTGCAATGTATGAGCCATCTTATTGAAGTAGCATGAGAACTCTGTACTTACACAGCACCAAATGCCAAAGAACAGGAGACATGGGCTTATTGCTCCTAAACCAGAGATGGTAATGCTCATAAGCATGTGTGTAGGAACACTCAGATGTAGGGAGAGGGCAAAGGACTCCCATGTGATAATGTGAGTGCTCACGTTGGCCCACAGGAGAAGAGATGGGGCAATAACAAATGTATTCATTGCAAGAATGCTGACTTGAAGTTCATCAGGCATGGAGGGGAAAAGTACACATAAAACAAAACTGTGTACTTCCATTTTAAATAATTTTTCATTTATAAAAAAAAATCAAACCCATACATTACTCTCATATATTCTTTTTCATTGCAGATATCCTGGGAATTATGTAGATATTACACGAAAAGTAAAAAAAAAATCAGTTTAGGTCTGTCTCATGCATTTTTTAATTCCATCACTGCTTCAGCTATCAGCATCTATTCTTAAGAAAATATAAGTAATTATTAGCTAACATACATAAAATACAAATATCTTTGGAGATTTTAGACCAGAAAACAATATTCTACAAATGCAATTTACTTTCAGCAAAATGTTAGGAGCTGCAATTCCTTTTTGGGGCTATAAAGTTTGACATCACCTTTTAGACATGACATGCTTTGTAATTTAAAAACTCCTTTTATCATAAAGTCCATAGATTTTTTTAAGAACTAGCAAATACATAATTTCTCTGACAGAGCGCCCTTTTTTGATACTCAGTATAATAGCTACAGTTTCATATATATTTAATATACATTATACTTTTTTGTGCTGCTTGTGAAGATTGGGTGAAGATAAATGAAGGCTGCCAGCCTAGCCAGATAGAATTTTGGAGATAATTCTGTCACCTGTAAATATTAATGTAAACCATAGGCTTGTTGTCTTAAATGGTAAAAATAGTGTTACATGTGGAACTGAAAAGAATGTAACAACAGGGCACTTTACTGACCAAGTAAAGCATGTTGTGACCCTTTGATGTTAAAACTCAGATCCAGCAAGTCTAGAGTGAGGCATCCTGCCTATTGTTTTAAGGCTAGAGTTAATGACCAGAATTTGCATTCGTAAATGTCCTTTATTGCTCTGGTTTCTGTCCAGAGGTGAAGAATGTAAATGTAGTTTCTGTTAGCCTGGGAACCCAGGGAAGTGTGAAGAATGATGTAATGTTAACCAGGAATGTGATTTTAAAAACCGAGAGAATCAGAGAGCATTAAACATTTTTGTCTTGATCATCCAACTCACCAGCACTGTCTTGCTCTATATGTACGTTTATCTTAGATTTGTGTTTTCTCTTAGAAATATCTAGAAACTAGAAATATTAGACTAAGTGTTTCTTTGTGATGTCAGAACTGTACTACTGAATTATTTTAAGTATTTCTCTGTGATCTCTGAACTCTTGACTAGCACTGTGTAGTAAAATGTCTTGTGTTTTGACTATTTGTTATTAAATATTTTTAAACCCTTTCAACTGTGGCTGTTTTTCTAGAGATAATTTAAGCTCTTTAGAGTACTGGTATGCCTTTGGAAAAATTGTACAAAGCCACTCCTATAGCTTTAGCCCTGGGCTATACTACTTATTTGGATAATAATATTGCACAGTAATAATTGGACACCCTTTCATATGGGCCTTTTAGTAGCTGATAAATATTAGCTGGGTGGTGGCAGTGATTTCTACTGTATAGTCTAGGAAAAAGGGGCACAGCTGGAGAGACTGTGCCAGCCTTTCACAGGAGTGTCTGTGTAGTTGTATAAACTCTTCTCAAAGTGTGTGGGTATGTGTGTGTCAGTTACTTGGGCAGGGACATGACGCACTGGTTGGACAGAGAGGGTGTTGGAAGTTTTAGCTTGCCCACTAGGCTGAGATCTAGACCGTATAGCTGTGCCAGTGGGGAGTCTTATTGGGGACCTGGAGAGCAAGGGAGCGACCAGCCACAGACTGACTGTGATCTCTGTGTGCTCTTAAGGGAAGTTGCACTTTACTGTATTTGTTATCCTTTCCTCCTATATGAGATGCCCCTCACTGGTGTTAGTGGTGAGGACTGAGGCTCCTTGATTGCTGGAACAGGGCACGGGCATCACATATTAATTGTTTGGTAGTGGTGGGATATCCACACCACATATTAATTGTTTGGCAAATACTAACTGGCTTGTAGTGGCATGGGTAGAGTGATTTCCTGTAGCTTGTGTACAGTGAGCTTGGAAGTGTTTTGTACTCTAAATCAGCCATGCAATGAATACTCAGAGTTCAGATCACAATTGTTTTATTTCTTTTGTTAGCTTAGTCAGGGTGAGCAGGCAGCATGTCAGCAGACGAGTATGGAAAGCTGACAAGGAACCATCTGGTAGAGATGTGCCAGGCTAGGGGACTGGTGCATGGAGGCCTAAGGCAGACCTGATTGCAGCCTTGGTTATAGCTGCATCAGAAAACAGCAATCAGAAGAACAGTCAGACTGGCAGTGGAAATATAATACCCTTGGAGAATGGACAGATCAACCTTTCTGCAGAGGACTTAAAAATCCATCTGGAGCTAAAAAGACTTGAGTTGGAGGCTGGGCATTTGGAGATAGAAACCGAGGCAAAGCAGCAGCAGAGGGAGCATGAGAGGGAAATGCTGACTCTTCACCAGAGTCATGGAGGTAACGGGGAAGGGAGTAACTGGACCCCAGAAGCACCAAAGGTCAGTACATTTCTTCTGCAGTTTAAAGAGGGGGATAATTTTGATAGTTTCATTCATATGTTTGAGAGGGTATGCAAACAGTATGGTGTTGACCACAGGCTCTGGGTACGGTTCCTGACCCCCTTACTCTATGATAAAGCTGTAACTGTTTTGTCAAAAATGTCTGAAGCATGTTTTGATTATACCGCTGTTAAAAATCACTTGTTAGAATTGTTTAAGCAAACACCTGAAATGTATATGAAAAAGCTTTGTGAGCATAGCCACAAGGCAGATGAAAGTGTGAGTGACTATGTTCCTGAACTGAGCAATTATTTCCATAGGTGGGTGAGTGGATGTCAGGTCACCACTTTTGAAGGGCTGGCAGACCTTTTGGTGAGGGAACAAGCCCTTAGCACTTTGCCTGAGGACATGAGGATCTGGTTAGCTGATAGACAATGTGCCACTTCAGATGAGTTGGGGAAGAAGGGAGACTTATACCTGGCAAGTAGTACTGCTCATGGGTCTAAAGGAACCCATGGTGGGCAGCACACACTGCCCCAACAGTATCTGCCAGTAGCAGGGGAAGCCACTAGTCCAGGTACATGTCCAGGAGCTAGGGTTAAATGTTTTGAATGCAACCAGTGGGGCCATGTGGCATACAGGTGTTCACAGAGGCAAGGTGGGGAAGAAAAGGTAAGGGAGCCAGTAAGTGGGAAAGACAAAATGCCAATAGTAGGTTGTCATGGGACAACAAGGGGACCAAACTACCACCAAAGGTTATATCCTATTGTAGTGAATGGCAAAGAGGCCATTGCCAAGAGAGACACAGCCTCTGATGGTTTATATCACAACATAGAAACATGAAAATTTCTAATCACATAACATTGAATTTAATACATCGAAATGTAAAACATTGAAATGGAAAAAAGCAGCAACATGTGGAGTGTATATTAAAAACAAATTGCTCCATGCAGGGGGCAAGACCCCCTGCACCCCCCACACCCCCTGAAACTTAAATATGCCACTTTGGAGATCGCACTTCAGTGCACTACATTGCGGAAATGGAAGATTTCCATTTCCTACACTGTAGCAAGATCTTAGAGTTGGTATATTTAAGTAGCAGGGGGTATGGGGGGTGCAGTCCCCCATGTAGGGGTGCATGCAGGGGGTGCTTGCCCCCTGCCTACACCCTTAATGTTTCATGTCCCCATTGGAAACTACCATTGACAGCATTTCACTGTTTTCCGGGTTTGATGTATTAAGTTCGATGTTACGTGATTCAAAATTATAATGTTTCAATGTTGTGATATAAACCCACCTCTGATATAACCATTGTAAAGCCTGCAATGGTTACAGAGGAGCACTACTTGCCTGGGTAGTCTACTCCAGTCATGGCTTTAGGAGGGATCTCATTCCAAATACCTTTGGCTAGGGTTCACCTTGACTGGAAGGGTGGAAAAGGAAGCCAGAAAGTAGGTGTGTTTGAGGATATACCTGCAGATGTCCTGATAGGGAATGATTTTGATAGTGCAGTACCCTGTGCTTGTGCAGTTACACACAGTCAGGCTTGGAGACAAGCAGGTAAGTCTGGCAGCCTGGGGGAGACCCAGACAGACCTCATACTTGCAGCCAGGACTGGTGAGGTGGTTACTTCAGGGAGGGAGCTACCCTGTTGCAGTGAGACTGAAGGTGAGCCACAGCTGCTTGGGGGTACTGGTGGTCCCGTGGACAGAGTGACTGCAAAGGTAGAGGTGAGTAGTAGTACCCAGGCTGACAGTGAGGCACCACTGTCAGTGGATGCCAGACTTCCTGTGAAAGGGGAGTTGGGAAGGGTTACAAGGAAAGAGTTGAGACAGGCTCAGTTCTCAGACCCTACATTGCAAGGCCTGAGGCAGGTAGCCAGGGAGGCACCTGATTCTCAAGGAAAGGGGGAATCTGTACACTGGGATAAAGGGTTACTATACAGACAGTGGACCCCTGAGGGAGGGCTAGAAGGTGAGAGAATACAGCAGTTGGTAGTGCCTAGAGCCTACTGTCTGGCACTTCTAGCCATAGCCCATGATATTCCCTTTGCAGGTCATATGGGCATAAAATGTACAAAGAGGCATATTATGCAGAACTTCTATTGACCTGGGATTTCCAGAGATGTAACAGGGTACTGCAGGACCTGTGAGCAGTGCTAAAAGGTAGGCAAGGCAGGAGACAAGTTGAGAGTTCCTGTGATGCCATTGCCTGTGATTGAGGAGCCATTTCAGAGGGTGGCTATGGATATTGTGGATCCTCTGAGTACTCCAAGTTCCACAGGGAAAAAGTATATCCTAGTGGTAGAGGATTATGCTACACGATACCCTGAGGCAGTGGCTTTGCCCTCTACTGAGGCAGAGAAGGCTGCAAATGCTTTGTTAGAGATTTTCTGCAGGGTAGTTTTCCCAAAAGAAATACTGACTGACAGAGATGCCAATTTCATGTCAGACCTGCTGGTTTGTCTGTGGAAGCCCTGTCGGGTGAAGCACATGAAGACCACCCCTACCATCCCCAAACTAATGGTCTTTTTGAGAGGTTAAACTCTACAATAAAGTCCATGCTACGGGCGTTTGCAGATCAGTTTAAGAGGGAGTGGGGCGAATAGTTGCCCCATCTGTTGTTTGCTTACAGAGAGGTTCCCCAGGAATCCACATGTTTTTCACCCTTTGAGTTGCTTTATGGGCATAGGGTGAGGGGACCTCTAGATTTAAATCGAGATGAGTGGGAAGGTGAGTGCAAGTCTCACAAGGAGTATGGTGTGGCATACATCCTAGAACTCATGTGCTTGGCCTAGGAGAACATGTCAGAAGCCCAACAACAGAAAAAGGTGTGGTATGACAGGAATGCTTGAGCTAGTGAGTATGCTGTGGGGCAGCAAGCAATGGTTTTCATTCCTGTCAGACACAACAAGCTGCAAGCAGCTTCGGAGAGACCCTACAAGGTGGTAAGAAAGGTAAGTGATGTTATCTACATGGTGGAACTGCTAGGCAGAAGGCAGGGGCACAAACTGTAACATATTAACATGATGAAACCTTACCATGATAGGGAGGCCCTTGTGCTGAACATTTGCAGTGGATTGCAGGAGGAGTCTGAGGGAGATCTGGTGACTGATCTCCTCAGTGAGGCTTGGGCTGACACCTCAGTGGAAGGGGTAGCAATGTCCCAGCAGCTATCTCCCATCCAGTTTTGAACAATCTGAGCAGTGTTGCCAGAATTTGAGGACATGTTCACTGGGAAACCAGGGAGCACCCACCTGGAGCAGCACCAGATGGATACAGGACCCCAAAGGCCTATTAGGCTGGCCCCTTATAGAGTACCTGAGAGAGTCAGACTCTGAAGGAGAATGTACAGGAGATGTTGGAATTAGGGGTGATTCAAAAGTCCAACAGTCCCTGGGCCTCCCCGTGGTGCAGGCGCCAAAGAAGGATGGCAGCACCAGGTTCTGTGTGTACTACAGGAAATTAAATAGTCCCACAGAGTCAGATGCTTACCCCATGCCTAGGACAAATGAGGTCCTAGAGAAGCTGGATGGGGCTAAGTATCTTACAACCATTGATCTTACCAAGGGTTACTGGCAGGTGCCCTTGACTCCCAGTGCTAGAGAGAAGTCAGCCTTTGTGACTCCTTTTGGCTTGTATGAGTTCACAAAGATGCCCTTTGGGATGAAGAATGCCCCAGCAACATTCCAGAGGCTGGTAGATCATATCCTAGCCAGCGCAGGAGGGTTTGCCCTTGCTTACCTAGATGATATTGCCATCCGCAGCCATTCCTGGCCAGAGCACCTTCAACATGTCAGGGAGGTACTAAGCAGACTACAGACAGCAGGGTTGACCATTAAGCTGAGCAAATGTCAGGTGGGTATGCCAGAGGTCTCCTACCTAGGACATAGAGTGGGGAGTGGTAACATAAGGCCAGAACCTGCCAAAGTGGAAGCCATTCAGGGATGGCCTGTACCTGTTAAAAAAAAAGCAGATGAGGGCATTTTTAGGGACAGCAGGGTACTACAGAAAGTTTGTCCCCAGTTATAGTACCATAGCTGCTCCCCTCACAGATCTGACATGGAAGAACAGGCCAGATAAGGTAGTGTGGACCCCAGCATGTGAGCATGCATTCCAGAAACTTAAAGAAACTTTGGGAGAACCCCCTGTTTTAGCCAGTCCAGATTACAGCAAATAATTTGTTGTGCAGGTGGATGTTTTGAACCATGGGGTGGGGCTGTACTTAGCCAGATTTCTTCAGAGGGGCTAGAGCACCCAGTGGTTTATCTCAGTGATAGGCTCCAACCCAGGGAGGAATACTATGCAGCTGTAGAAAATGAATGTCTAGCCATAGTGTGGGCACTGCAAAAACTTCAGGCTTATTTGTATGGAAGGAAATTCACTGTTATGAAAGATCACAACCCCCTAACTTGGTTAAATAGAGCCAGACAGCAAAATGCCAAGTTGCTAAGATGGAGCCTGTGGTTGCCAGTATATCATATGTCCATGCAGCACCACAGTGGGATTAGCAATGCCAATGCAGATGGGTTCTCAAGACAGGGAATGGGGTAAGGTATACTCAGATAGACCTAACTCCCTCAAGCAGCATTTCTCAAGGGTCACTTGAAAAACTAGCTTGTGTTTTCCAGGGGAACAGATATGTGAAGACTGGGTGACAATAGATGAAGGCTGCCAGCCTAGCTAGATAGAATTTTGGAGATAATTCTGTCATCTGTAAATATTACTGTAAACCACAATTTTTTTGTCTTAAATAGTAAAAATAGTGTTACATGTGGAACTGAAAAAAATGCAACAACAGGGCACTCTTCTGACCAAGTAGAGTAGGCTGTGACCATTTGATGTTAAAACTCGGAGCCAGTAAGTCTAGAGTGAGGCATCCTGCCTATTGTTTTAAGGCTAGAGTTAATGGCCAGAATTTGCATGCATAAATGTCCTTTATTGCTCCGGTTTCTGCCCAGAGGTGAAGAATGTAAATGTAGTTTCTGTTAGCCTGGGAAACCAGGGAAGTGTTAAGAATGATGTATTGTAAACCAGGAATGTGATTTTAAAAACAGAGAAAATCAGAGAGCATTAAGCATTTTTGTCTTGACCATCCAACTCACCAGCACTGTCTTGCTCTATATGTAAGTTTATCTTAGACTTGTGTTTTCTCTTAGAAATAGCTAGAAACTAGAAAGATTAGACTAAGTGTTTTTCTGTAATGTCAAACTGTACTACTGAATTATTTTAAGTATTTCTCTGTGATCTCTGAACTCTTGACTAGCACTGTGTAGTAAAATGTATTGTCTTGTGTTTTGACTATTTTTTATTAAATATTTTTAGACCCTTTCAACTGTGGCTGTTTTGTAGAGATAATTTAAGCTCTTTAGAGTACTTGTATGCCTTTGGTAAAATTGAACAAAGCCATTCCTATAGCTTTAGCCCTGGGCTATACTACCTATTTGGATAATAATATTGCACAGTAATAATTGGACACCCTTTCATAAGGGCCTTTTAGTAGCTGATAAGTATTAGCTGGGTGGTAGCAATGATTTCTACCGTATAGTCTGGGGAAAAGGGCCACAGCTGGAGAGCCTGTGCCAGCCTTCCCCAGGAGTGTCTGTGTGGTTGTATAAACTCTTCTCAAAATGTGCGGGCGTGTGTGTGGCAACTACTTGGGCAGGGACATGAAGCACTGGTTGGACAGAGAGGGTGCTGGAGGTTTTAGCTTGCCCACTAAGCTGAGATCTGGATCCTATAGCTGTGCCAGTGGGGAGTCTTATTGGGTACCTGGAGAGCAAGGGAGTGACCGGCCCCAGACTGACTGTGATCTCTGTGTGCTCTTAAGGGAAATTGTACTTTACTGTGTGTATTTGTTATCCTTTCCTCTTTATATGAGACGCCCCTCACTGGTGTTAGTGGTGAGGATTGAGGCTCCTTGATTGCTGGGCCACAGCTCGGGCATCACACCGCTCTTTCCAAAGTCCTTTTAAATTAAATATTCAGAGATTTATAGATTCATAAATTGTTACTAGGCTAATGACTCTGGGTGCCTTTCTAAGCCTACCCAAGTTTTCCTGAAAGTATAATGATGTCCAATATCCAAACAGGACATTGCTAGCCAAGCATTTATAAGCTACCTCTGTCCATAAGGGACATCAGTGCCAGAACTGATATAAAATTCATTGGTCTAGGTTATGCTTAAACTAAGTAACAGATGAACTCAGCTTCACATGGATGGCAAGCCTGTTCCATAGTAAGGTCAGTTTCTGGGACACATATCTGTCTCTCCAGCATGTTCTGTTTAAGTCACAGACAACATTCTGGTCCCTAGACCTTGTATTTCTGGTACTCTTTGACTTACAAATATGTAGGTGATTCATAAATGTAGGATTTGTAGATGCCTTGTAAGCCAGGTATAGATCACCCCTCAGCAGTCTATAAGATTGAGTAGAAGGAACAGGCTTTAAGGTACTCTGCATAAGGCAATATTGTTTGCCAAAAGGTTGTGCCATCAAAGTACTGCATCAAAATTGTGGGGAAACAGTATGAAAACAAATTTTGGGAAATTATTTTAAGTAATTTTCCTATTTCTGCTGCCTGCAGGTCCTCAAGCTTTATATTATTGCATCTACTGCTAAGTAACACATTCACTGGTAGCATGCAGTTTTGAACATTTAGCCTGTTTTATTTAGAAACTGAGTGCAAAATATCTGATGGATATAGATGTGTCAAGCAAAAGGAATCCACCACAACTGAATGGTGCATGAACATAACAAGATGCAGGACATTTGTTTTATACTAGCTAAATATGGTAATAAAAATATTCACAAGAATACTTAGTAGAACAGCAGTAGAAATGATGGCCACCCTATAAAGACTGACACTTTCCATCCAGTGTAAGTAAATGTCAAAAAAAGTACAGTTTTGAACATGTGTGGTTAAATAATGGAAATAATAGCAACAGGGAAGTTAACAAATGTCGCAGTTCCAGGCCTGAAATAAAGGTGCACTGACAACAATCAGCATGTTTGTATTTTTTCAAATGTCAGCAGCACACATCTGCTTCCTGATATTACTTCCCATCAGTAATGCTTCTGCATTTTACAGCTCTAGCAAGACTATTATTATATTAGAAAAGACAGAAAATTATGTATTGAGGCTTTTTTGTCAATAGAAACATTATTTTTTTTTAATTTGAAAGTTTCTGTGGGAGCTTCTATAATTCTTGTTTCTGGAGAACTGTTTGCAACAATTAAAAATAAAGTTTGAATCATTACCATGTGTGGGTGGAAGTGTTTTACCCAGACATATCATACTGTGTTACGCAGATCACGTCCGCTTCTAATAGGAATTTAGTCAGAAATTGTAGTTAAACACCATTTTTGTCATCACAGAGGCCAAATTAGGTTTTTAATGTTAGTATGTTGTAACAGATCAAGACAGACTTCCCAGGAATCATAACTCCCAAACTGCAAACACGTAACAATATTCTATTGAAACATAAAATAAAGAAAAAAGAAACATTTATCTGAATGGGATTTGCAAAATACTTCATACTTTTCTTTCTTTTCTTTCTCTTTCAAAGCTAATATGCTGATTGCTATACCGTTTTAATTAAATATTATTTACAATTACTATAAGTCTTAAAAGAACTTTCAATAATCCCATATGTAAGGTTGCAACTAAGATTTTGCAGTAGGTGTTGGGAATTCTAACCTCTCCATGACCAAAGTAGAAAATATTTTTATCTTTATATCCCCTGCTGCCTGTAGACCATCAGCCTACATACAATGAAACAAATCCATCTTTCCCAAGTGAAGCAACTGACCGTCAGTGCAGGCTATCATTTAGGCAGCTATCATATGCTTTTTTTTGTTTGTTTTATGGCCCTAATTCCACTACTTGCTAGCTACTTTCCTGCTCATAGATGTTGTGGAATACAAGGGCTTCTACTAAGGGTGTGTACATCCCTGCTCATGCCTCATGAAGGCTGCGACATACATGACTTGGCACAGATCAAGACCATATCCCCAATATTGCTACATTTCCTCCAATATGTCCCACGGTATAGCATGTTTGACTGTCACCATCATCCAATGATGGCTGAGCCAGCATCAGCCACTTACTTTGCTCTTCCCATGCCCAGCTTCTCAAATGGCTGAAACTCCAATTCATCTTAGGTTGTCTGGGTCATGGCTGTATCTCTCTAGATCAAAGATCTAGACTTTTAAAGATGCTTGCCTAATGTTTTTGCACTAACAAATGCATATTTATAAATAGTGTTGAATGGTTGTATGCTGCTGGGATGTGTTGAAGTGTCCAAGAACATGACTATAACTTAATGACTTGCTGCTTGTGAAACATAAATGTTCATCTGTCCAATGTTTACAAGCATGGCAGGGGGGGTATTTCTTTTAATGACAGAGCAGGACATTAATGCTAACATTGACAAGGACCATTATCCAGAAAGATGTAACAAACAAGTCAGTGAGTAAATATTAGTAGGTACCCTTTTAACAAGCAAATAAGGAGCATTGCATGGCACAATGATTTGCTCACACTAGTCAAATGCAGGTGGAAGGAGTCAAACCCTATACCCTTGACTCCAGGAAGCTCCTGATGAATATCTCAGATCCATACTCCTATATAGTAGCTGCCTTTTACTTTATGCAGCCATCAGGCTTAACGTTCCCACAAAAAAAGAGAACACTTGGAGATGTTAACTCTGATCTCAAATGGGACCTCAGCACAACAATCAAGTGAGGCAATATAATCAGTATTCCCTCTCTACCTCTGGTTGCAATCAGAATAAAGCCTAAGACAATCAGACATTTGCTACTGATCTGTGCTGTTGTTGATTTGATAAGCTGTGGCAGCTGGAGTTTAGCATCACATTATCAAGAGATCAGTCACTAACTATTTTACTTGCATGTCCAACCTTCCTATCCCTCATATCTATTTCTGAATTTTCTTTTGTTTCAATAAAACTATAATTGCAGCTGGACTGAGTACAGTACAACAGGTATAATTGAGTTTTGATATATGTAATCATGTACACTTAGATACTCAAGAGGAATTATTCCAACTCATATGACAAGAATGAGAGGTAATGGGTACAACTGAATAATATGTAAGCTAACAGTTCTCAGAAGACTGGGATATCATATTAATAGCATGGCTGGGTGTTGAAACACTTAACTCTCTGCTCAATTTTCCAATAATGTTACATTTGAGAAATACTTGCAAACAGATTGAGGCTGTGTAATGACACGTGTCCGCTCTGCTCATTTTTTCCATAAAGTTATATCAGGGGTCATTTATAAAGTTGTCCACTTAATTAATCAGTCTAAAAATCCAGCTGACTTATCTTTAAGAATCAGTGAAGGAATCAGTTGTGCTAAAATTTTCTTATTTCAGACAATACTAATTCTCTGCATCAGCCCACCCTACAGCTGAAAGACAAAGCTGCACCCCTACCTTTATATTATGAAGATGTTTGGCCCACTGGTCTCTGGAGTACTGCTTACCATAAATTAACTTGACTTCTCTGGAGCTTCCACTCATTTACTCCTTACTAGATACATATTTCAGAATTCAGTTATGTGCGAGACGGTGATATCTTCATGAGAAGTGCTTATGAAACATCATTACTTTCTAAAGCTGCTGACATCATTTTAGTTGACAACTGCGGATTTTCAACAAGATATTTGTAATAGCTACATGTTTAAAAAAGGTGATAGTTATAGACTTAAGGTGGTACTCATAGTCCAGGGCTTTACATAGTTGTAGCAGTGAGCCACAAAGAGCTGATCTATGAGGTTATGCAAATCCCGGGCTGTCAGTATGACTAATGACATTTTGTGAATATACCCCCTTACTGGAAATGGGTAACATGACTTACACATAACCAAAGCTGCTATACTGTTAAGGGAGTTTACACATATGCATGTGAGTTTGATTCATAAACAAGAATTTATAATGAACTCATTTGCATACAAAGTGTGTTAATTACCCTGAAGTTAAGCCAGAAAGCAACAGGTTTCAGTCAGAATATGGAGATGCAAGGGGAGCTGAGTTTGTGCTTCTATATACCTGAGTATTTTTACTGGAGGGGTGCTTGGGTAAATGTTTCATTTTGATGTTCATGTATACCTCCACATATTACTGAAGTGGTTGCAAGAGTGAAATGTTTTATTTTAGTGCTTGTACATAGCTGCACATATTACTGAAAGGATCACTTCAGTGAAATGTTTTATTTTAGTGCTTGTGCATACCTGCACATATTACTGAAAGGATCACTTCAGTGAAATGTTTTATTTTAGTGCTTGTGCATACCTGGACACATGAGGCGCTTGGATGAAATGTTTTATTTCTGTGCTTGTACATACCTGCACATATTACTGAAGGGTCACTTAGGTGAAATTTTTTATTTCAGTGCTTGTGCATACTGTGGCATGTTACTGAAGGGGTTGTTTGGGTTAAAGCTTCATTTTAGTGCTTGTGCATACAGGGGCATGTTACTGAAGGGGTTGTTTGGGTTAAGGCTTCATTTTAGTGCTTGTGCATACAGGGGCATGTTACTAAAGGGGATGCTTGAGTGAATGTTTCATTTTATTGCTTATGCATACTGGGACACATTATGAAGGGGATACTTGGCTCAGTATATATCATTTTGGTGATTGTACATACCTGGTATATTACTGAAGGGATCACTTGGATGCATTTTTCATTTTGGTGCTTTAGCATACAAAAAATGTTACTGAAGGGCCACTGGAGGAAGTAATTCATTTGTGTGCCAGGATAAGTGCTTGTGCATACATGGCCAGAAAGCTAAAGTGATTGCTGGAAAAAATAATTTATTGTGTCATTTTAATGCTTTTGCAACCTTAGTACAAACTAATGATGGAGTTGCTGGGAAAAATAATTCATTTGTGTGTCAAGGAAGTGCTTGTGCCTATATAGTCAGACTACTGAAGTGATCATTGGACAAAATAATTTATTGTGTTATTTAAGTTCTTGAGCATACTTAATACAAACTAACAGAAGGGTTGCTGGTGGAAATAATTCATTTGTGCATCACAGAAGTGCTTGTGCATACTTGGACAAACAAGTTCATAGATTAAAACTCCAATATCAAAGGTGAAGAAGTGCATTTAACAATGGATGTGTGTACCACAGGGATATTGGACTATGAATTGCAAAACTGCCTCATTAGCATACCATGCTTTACACAGTTTCTCATGTTCCTCTCATTAATTTTTAGGCCTTGTGCATTAGTGTAAATGGCCTCTATGGAACAGACTCATTCGTGAGCATCAGGAATACCTCATTGCATTTCCACAAGTGACTATGAATGTCGTCCTTAGTTGAACAGAGGAATAAATAGGATATTTTTTCTTGCCTGTCTCCATATATGGGTTCAATTACAAAACAAATGAATGTGTATAGGATGGCCTAAGGGTAGCTCACAGGTGTAGCTTTTCCAGGGGTGTTCATGGAGTTTGCATCAGCAGGTAAGACTAACTTACTGAAAATAAATGTAAAGTTACCTTGCTGGTAGCTCACAGGTGTTGCTTTTACAGATGTGTTCATGGAGTCTGTGTCGGTAGGTAAGACTAACTCACTGAAAATAAATGTAAAGCTTACTTGGTGATAGCTCACAGGTGTAGCTTTTACAGGTGTGTTCATGGAGTCTGTGCCGGTAGGTAAGACTAAGTCACTGAAAATAAATGTAAAGTTTACTTACTGACACTGCTAATAGGTAAATACTGGGCTAGCAGTCTGCAGACTATTACAAGCCCAGCCAATAACCAGATGTCAGAATTAAACCCTGTACCTTGTATCTGTGAAGTTAAGATCTTGGCCATTATGCCAAGTATTCCCTGCTCTACTTTATTAAGGAATGCATAAATGATGAGTTCTGCAAGTCTACCTTCAGACTAGACAGTCTGTCTCCACATATACCATGCTGGGGTTTGGTAGGGTATGTCTGTGACTCCACAATGTTTACTTTAATAGTATCTTGAATGTACACTGTGGTACAAGATACCCTAAGTCATGCAGTGTAAACATACCCCCTCTGCTGATGTACTTAGAAATATTAATTAGGGACATAAAGTACTTCCATGATAACTTGTTTTCCATATGCCTTTCAATATGTAAGAAAGAAAGACACTTCTGATGGTAATATATGTCAATATATGAAGAGTTATCTCTATTATTGGTTACAAAACTAAAATATTTAGTATCTTTAAGTAACCAGCAGTTTATCGAGACTCAAACTTGTGCTCCACAAAACCAGGTGAGAACTACAAATTAACATTTTCCAAAAGTTACAAGGGCGTTCTATCTCAGTAAATCTCATTTATTCCTTCAGGACTTGAATAAATAAATAAACCAACAGTGATAGAGCTATGTTTGTACATCTGGACAGTTGTTTCTCTATCAGGTCTCTACCATTAACTTTCACATTAAGAGTTATGAATAGCCCTATTCAATACTGGCCATGCTGTGTCTTAAAAAATTTGGTCACAGACACAACTATGATTTTCATAAAGATTGGAAATGATTATGTCATCAAACAAGAAACGCCCTTGATAAGGGCACTTGGTGTACAGATGTTTGCACCGTGAATCATGCTCTTCCGTCTGTAGAAAACTCAGAAGTATGAAATCTTACAACATTTTCACAGTGGCAAATCCCACAGGAGGCTTAGTCATTTGGTATTTCATTAATTCACAATTTTTTTTCCTTACATGCTACACTATTGATATGTAGCAAGCTGCCACCCTTGAAAATCAAATTGCTTGGAAATTCAAAATGCCAGAAAAGAGCTGACATATATGAATCAAATGTTATTTTTGTAAATATTTTTGCATTACATAGAAGTATATATCTGATTTGCTCATTTATTTCCATTCCATTAAGTTAGATGCTTCTGTTCTCACATTCTGATGATTGCATTACTTTGATAAGTTACTGTCTGGATGACTGGATCAGCAGATGCAGCCAATTAACAAATATGCATGAATAAGGGTCTATATTAAATAAGCGAACGCTTATTCATCGACCCTAGTTCAGCGAATGCTGAAAATGTCAAACACTCGGAACAGCGATTTTTTTCCCAGGGAAAAAAATCACTGTTCCGCAAAAAAAAAAAAATATTAAAACAGTTTTTAATGTGGGGGGCACACCCCCTACATAAATATACCAACTCTGAGATCACACCACAGTGGAGGAAACGGCAAACTCCGTAAACCGACCCAGTGATTTTTTTCCTTGAGAAAAAAATTTGCTGTTCCTGGTGTTCGGGATTTTCAGCGTTTGCTGAAATAGGGTCGATGAATCAGTGTTCACTTTTTTAAGCATTCGCTGATTCAGTATAGAACCAAATAAACACATAGATAAATGAGTAGATGAATGAATGACTAAGTTGAAAGCATAAATGCAAATTAGCGTTACAAAAAATAGTATTTTCTTCTATGCAGGAGTCTTAACAGCGAAACATTTCTTCTGCTTCTTCTTCTAGGCATTTTACTAAGTATAACAGTAAATATTAAGAACTAAAAAGATTATGAAGCTGTGTTTCCTAAAGTAAATTATTCATGTCTTTGGAAATTTATAGCAGTCTGACTGAACCAGTTGACCTTAATTTCTTACAATCACAGATATTAAACACAAATAATGAAACAGTATTAATAAGTGATTTTGTGTAAAATACAAATGTTTTGAGGTTGAAAAGTTAGTAAAATGTGCCCAGTGTTCAGGCAACATAACTAGCTGGTTCAGCCAATGGTGTGTTCAAGTTTTGACCTTTGACCCAAATAGGACAAAGGTCCTTAAGCAAAGCTCAGACTGCAAGCAGAACAGGGTTCTCTTAATGGTGATTCTCATCTCTTGCCTATCAAAATTTCAAACCCAATGTGATGAGGAGTTTGACCCCCCCCACACACACACACACACAAGCCAGTCTAAGTAAATGATAGTGATTTGTTAACAATGTCTATGTGATCATCAGTGACCTATTGTCTTATTACTTGGCCAAGACATTTGTGTCAAGCATAGGGAAAATCAGTGCACTCTCCATATCCCCCTCATATCTATACAGAAAAAATATGAATTTATGAAATGTTTTGCCAGATTAATATCTCTTAAGGCATATATTGCATTTTGAAACGTAGTATCTACAAAAGGGTGTTTATGAAAACTGATGCAAATGGAAAACCTGCTTCTTGGCAGCAGCCAGTTAATTAACACAAACTGCTCAGAGGTGACCTGTGCCTTGCATACAGAGCAAACTTTGACCCAGCTTTAATGGAAATGCTGCACATTCCCACGTGAAATGGCACATGGGTCACTCACTCAAAGGACCTTAGCCTGGTATGTGACATCAAAAGAACTTGCTAGAGAGACCAGTTTGTCTTACAGAGGTTGCCCCACCTTTGGAACAAACTTCCTATTCATGTTAAACAAAGCCCCTCAATGGCCCTATTTAAGTGTATTTTGGACGATGGAAAGGTAACCAGAAATTCCCTCCAAGGGTTCTTCCTGTGTCCCTCTAGGACAGGGACAATAGGTGCTGATTATAGTGTCTGCTTGAACGAGACACCCTTGGGAACATGGGTTGAACTTGGTTAGGCGTGAAAGAGCCCTGGGGCCATTAGCCTAGTAACTTCCTATGTATGATCCTATGAACACTCAGAGCAGTATTGCTGGAAGGTCATTGCCAGCTTGTAATGGTGGTTAGCCTCAGAAAACAACAAGAAGGTGAGAGGTGCATTTTGATATTTTTCTCCATATTCTCTAAATCTGAGCAGTCTTAGAGTTGGGACATATATATAGTCTGGGGTGTGGGGGGTTTCCTTCATTATGAAGTGGTACAGGGGAATTGTTTTTGTATTATGAGACCTTGGGTCAGTTGCTGTTTTGAGCTGTGACTTTCTATGATTGTATCTATTTATAGGTTCTTAGGTTCATATGTAGCTACTAGGCTATTGGCCCTAGGGCCTATATAAGCCTAGCCAAAAAATGTACCCTGGCTTTCGCCACCCAAGAAAATTATTTTCCTATGCCCCTGTTGAGCAGAGCCACAGAAGTGATCCCTGGGGTGAATTTCCCATTTCCCATCCAATCATCAAGATTTTTCTTGAAGAGTGCTAATGAGGAGGTCTGTTTGACATAGATATATAGTCTGTTCCAGAGTATGGGAAATCTCTGGGACAGGAATCTATCCCTCCAGCATGTTCTGTTTATTGTGGTGACAAGGTTTAGGTCCCTAGAGCATGTAGCTTGGAGGGATTGGGATTTCTTTAAGTGGAGCATGTCCAACAGATCTGGGTTTGACATAGCTTTGTATGTTAGGCAGAGATTGCCCTTGAGTAGGCGATATGCGATGGAATAAAGCCGTAGTTTCTTAAGACGGCCTGCGTAGGTTATCTTTTTGAGGCCAGTAATCCTCTTTGTGAGGTATTTCTGTGGTCTTTCCAGTTGTTGTAGATGTCTTGTGAGGTACATACCAAAAGGGGCATTGTACTCTATAATGGGTCTAATGAGTGATGAGTAGAGGGGAACAATGACCTCTTTTTTTCTGGATGAGAATCCTTTTGTGATGAGATGAGTCACGTAGAAGGATTTCCTGACCACCGTGGCGATGTGATTATCAAAGGAGAGACTACTGTCCACCTGTGTCCCAAGGTCTCTTATCACATTTTCGGCATTAAGTAGACTACCAGCTATGTGGTAGTTCATGGGTACAGAGTTTTTACCAAAGGGGATGACAATACGCTTTTTGGCATTGAGCTTCAGGCCATGGCTTTGACACCAGGTATCTGTCTCAGTGAGGCCCTTTTGTAGTTAGTCCACATCGTTAGGAGTTTCGATTATGGCTCCTTGTTTGCAGGCATCTGCAAACTTTGTTAGCCAAAGACCTTCTGTGTTAGCCTGCACTTCAGAGAAGTAGATACCAAACAGGAGAGGACCCAGGACTGAACCCTGTGGTACTCCACTTGTCACTGGTCTGAAGTCGGATTTGGAATCCGCTACTTTCACAGTGTGGGTTTTGTCCATGAGCCAGTTGGCAACCCATCTTGTGACATAGGGATTTATACCTAGTTTAGTGAGCTTATCTATAATTCCAGAGTGGGGGATGGTGTCGAAAGCCTTGGCGAGATCTAGATAAGCTGTGAGAACCATTTTACCCTCATCTATGGCTTTGGTGACTGCTTTAAAGAAGTCAGTCAGGTTTAGGAGACATGATCTGCCTTTTACAAATCCAAACTGGGTAGGGTCCAGAGTTTGGAGATTAATAATGTTTTTGTTTATGAGTTCCACGATGATATGTTCCATGGCCTTGCAGACCAGGCTTGTCAGGCTAATGAGGCTGTAGTCCCCGGGGTCCATCGTGGCTCCCCCTTTGTGTTTTTATTTATATATTTATTAATTTAGTTGGCAAAAACAACAAAACTTTATTACACACAGAACATATAAATCTTCTAAGAAGGGCATATCAGTAGAATACAAAACAAAAATGATGAGCAACATCAATGTTAATTATATAGAACAAGAAAGGGTCCAAAACAGCCCTAAAAACATAAAAACAAATATAAGTAATACTGAACACTAACATTAAGGATCAAATACATTTATACAATTTAAATCAAAAAGTCATTAAGGAGAAAAAAAAATTCCAATATGATTTTGGTGCAAAAGGAGAGTCTTTACAATATAAACAGAGTTTACACACACAACACACACACACACACACACGCACACACATATACTATATATATATATATATATATATATATATATATATATATATATATATATATATATATATATATATATATATATATATTCACTAAATCCATATAGTCCTTGAGACCATGCTTTCATTGACCAAAAAAAAAAGAAAAATTGGTACAAAGATCACAATTCTCAGTCGAAACCACATCCACTCTATGACATCTAAAAGGAACTGATGGCCTTGCATCCCAAGTAGCCATAATTCAACCTGATCAAGTGGTGGAGGTTTTTAGAATGTGACCTTTCAAAATTTTAGACGATTAAGGGTCAAATAATCATAAGTCAATTAAACGAGACATGATTAGTCATACTAAACCCAATGCAGACATGTTCAGATCCCCTCACATGAGTAGATGAGTATCTGTATATCATGTGAGTCTTAGACTATGATCTTTTTTCATTATTATGCATAGTTATCCCTAGTGAGTTAAGAAGTCATTGCTGCACTCTACTGAAAAGTTATAATTTAAAAATGATGAGGCAATCAGAAAAAAATGTTATGTTGCAAGTTATTGACCACTTCATATTTTGAGTAAATGTTTGTTGCATTAAATATTTTTAATTGTTTACTTGTTATCCAGCTGGAAGCACTAGTTCTAGGACTCTTCAGCCATGACCTGAGCCAGGAGACACAGTAAATAATGGAACAAGAGGTAGTAAATACAATAATATATCCAAACACATTGATAAAGTAATATATTAGACATTGTCAGTCTACAAGAATGGTTACATTCTCCAGTGGAAGTGCATTTTATAACTCAAAAGACCTTTTAAAAGTCTTCAGGAAAAAGTATTGCAGATCCATAAAAGAAGAAATAAACTCTGGGAATGTGTTTAGGAATGTTATTTTAAAAATAAGTATTATTTCAATGCAGACCTCTGTTAAAACAAGAAGCTTCTTCAGATCACCCTGATGGGTAAAATGATTCACATTTAAATAGTATTCCAAAAATAGTCTGATGTCTTCCTTGAAAGGATCATAGGAAGTTACTAGGCTATTGGCCCTAGGGTCCTTACAAGCCTAGCCAAGTTCTTACACTTATTTCCATGATCAGCACCTGTAACCCCTGTCCAAGAGGGGCACAGGTGGAACCCCTGGGGTGAATTTACAGTCACTCATCCAGTTGTCCAGACTGTGTTTGAAGAAGGCCAGTGAGGTGCTCTGTTTGACATGAAGTAGAAGCCTGTTCCAAAGATGGGGTAACCTCTAGGAGACAAATCTGTCCCTTCACCTGGTTTTATTAATGTCACATAGTAGGTTAAGGTTTTTAGAGCGAGTAACCAGTGTACCATTTGACTTTCGGATATGAAGCATTTTCAGTAACGCAGGGTCACAGATTGCCTCATATGCAAGGCAGAGATCACCTCTGAGAAGTCTGAATGAAACAGAATAAAGTGACAGTGATTTCAGGTGATCCCCAAAGGACAGATGGTGAAAACCTTGAAATTTCCTTGTGAGGAACGTTTATGGTTTCTCCAGTTGCTGCAGGTGCTTAACCAAGCCATTTGATGCCAAAAGGGGTGTTGTACTCAATTATTGGCCTGATGAGGGAAAAGCAAAGGGAAGTCATAACTTCTTTTTTTTCTGCAGGCAATGCCCTTACTTATGAGATATGCAATATAGAATGCCTTTCTTACCACTGTGGAAACATGCTGGTCAAAGGTAAGGCTGCTGTCAACCTGTGTGCCCAGGTCTCTCATCACTGAGTGCATACTTATAGTGTTGCTATTGATGTAGTAGTTAGCAGGAACATCAATTTTACCAAAAGGAATAATAATACATTTTGTGCATTAAGTTTAAGGCCATGACTTTGGCACCAATCATTTGTTTTTATAAGACCCTCCTGTAGGATGTTCACATCATTTGGAGATTCTATTACTGCCCCCAGTTTGCAGTCATCAGCAATCTTTGTCAGCCACAGACCTTTAGTTTTTGCTTGTACTTTGGAGAAATAGATTGCAAACAGTAGAGGTCCCAGGATTGATCCCTGTGGAATTCTACTGGTTACAGGTCTGCTGTTGGAGGTGAATTCCCCTATTTTTACTATATGAGTTCTATCAGTGAGCCAGTTAGCGGCCCATCTAATGATATAAGGGTTGATGCCTAGTTGAGTGAGTTTGTCAATGATGCCTGAGTGAGGGATAGTGTTAAATGCCTTGGTTAAGTCCAGGTAGGCTGTATGCATGGATTTCCCCTCATTCAGGGCCTTGGTGACTGTCTCGAAGAAGTCCACCAGGTTTAATAGGCATGATGTCCCCTTTGACAAATCCAAACTGAGTAGGGTCAAGTGTATGGAGATTACCAATATCTTTGTTGATAAGGTCCATGATGATTCACGCCATGGTCTTGCAGATAAGGCTAGTCAGGCTAATAGGTCTATAGTTCCCAGGCTCAGTGGAAGCACCATCTTTGTGCAAGGGAATAATGGTGTTTGTTTTCCATTTAGCTGGTATGAGCCAATGCTTAGAGTATGATTGAAAAGAGTACCCAATGGTATTGCTAATTCATGTTGGAGCCCATGTAGGAAGCAGCGGCCCATACCTCTCAATCACTTCAAGCAGGAAATCTGGACAAAGCCATTAACAAAAGTGGGACAAAGGCCCCAAAACAGGGACAATTTTTAAATATTGCTCTTATAAACTTAAAAAGGTGATAGAATAACAGGTTTTGCATTAGCATGAATTTTCTGAAGGATGTGAAATCTAAAACTCAGACACCTGTCTTTACTTTCTAACTTCAGTTTTTAATGATTTATTACTAATTTGCCCAAAAACCTCAGTTTTATGAAAAATGGACCATAAATATGAGGCCGAAATCTGGACATTCACATTGGATTAGTTGCAAGAATCTGTACAGTTGAGAGGTATGTCACAGGCTGGGATGTTATCAGGTCTCATAGATGCTGTGTTTCTGGCCTTAAAGGGGGCATTTATGACCTGCTCTTCAGAGATACAAGGTAGGAGACAGGTTGTAGGGATGTCATGAGGTATGTGTGGCAGGGACAGGGAAATTAAGTTTTTACAGAACCTGTTGGCCAACAAGTTAGCTGTGTCCACAGGCTCAGTATATGTGGTATCATTATCTACCAGTTCGGCACAAATCTGGGCCTTTCCTTTTAGGTTACAGAGGAAACTATAGAATGCCTTGTGGGTGTCCTTTGTTGAGGAAGCTAATTTGGACTCATAGTTTTGGAGGACTTCACAGGAAGTCTTATTTGCTTGTTTAAGATGAAGAGGGAGCGTTTCCAGTTTTGGAGGCCTCACTCTCTCTTAATCTCAGACAGCAATTTCTTCCTCTTATTGTAAAGCTTGTTAATGACAGTTGTCCACCAGGCAGTTTTGCTCTTCCTTTAGGAGCTTGTTTTAGTCCTATCAGGTACGGAAGAGTCAATGCAGTTATACAGGTGTTTATATAAAGCTTTAGTGTAGAACTCAGTATAGTTGCCAGTTCCATCTGAGGGAGGAGGTGCAGTGAAGCTATTTATATCATCCCATAAGAGGTTATAATCTGCTTTAGAGAAGTTTTTTAGATTAGTCGCTGCTAGAGTGGAGTTAGGTGTGATAGTTACTTCGAATGAGATCAATTTGTGGTCAGATCTCATCAGGGAGTACTTCACAGTGGGGGTGCTACAGTGGTCCCCCATATTGGTAAGCACCAAATACAGGATGTTGACACCTCTTGTGGGGGTGTCAACCAGGTGCTCCGGGGCATTTCAGTTAATGAAGTCAAAGAATCTTTGGGCAAATGAGTTTGTGTACAAATAATTTATCCAGTCAATGGATGGGTAGTTGAAGTCACCCAAAACCATGTTGTTTGGATGTGTCTTGATAGGCTCAAGTAGATCCAAATAGGCAGAGTGGATGTTCTGATTCATGGAGGAGGCTGGCAATGACTTGAATAGGTGCTCTACCAAAAGTTAATTGCACCAGAAGTATCTCCAGGGAGTCATACAGTTTAACCAATCTAGAGAATACTCCTTTAGTTTTCACACCTTCAGTTTTAGGTCTGAACATGTGGAAGGACATGTAACCCAATATGGTTGGGGTTCACAGCTTTGAACCAGGTCTCTGTGACTGCACAAATGTCTGCATCTTCCAAGATGAGGACAGCTTCCAGTGAGCGCAGTTTTGTGTTGAGACTCCTAACATTTAGCAGCATAACCTTTAAGGTTGTTTTTAGATGGAATTTTTATGTTGGGAATTTTGTTCTTGAGACGCTGCCTAAAAAAGGCACTATGGGGGTGGCAAGAGCCTTAGCCAGTAGCCAAAATCCCAAGATGACAGATGAAGACCATCTCTGGCAAGAAAGAAACCAAATAACACTGAATTTACTTCCTTACTCATGAGTCTGGTTCAAGCAAACAGTAGATCAAAAGATTTGTGATAAAAGCTCTACGTACCTCTCAGAGCATCTGTGACCTTGTGGCTTCTACGGGCTTCTCTTATTTTCATTATTTCCCACATAATTATTACAATGCAGTCTTGATCAGTTACGGATGTTGAAATGACGTAAGATAAAGTAAATTTAAAGAGGAAGACTGAATTTCTTTTCTTAATCATATTTTCAGGTATTGACTGGATGAAAAAGTTATTAAAAACTCTGGATTCTCCCAAAGGTCTTCAATATTTCTATGGCTTCTGGGCCCCACAGACCACTGGCTTAATTCAGTAACTTCATCCATGGTTATTGTACTGCAATTTGGGAAAGTATACAGGGAAATATAAAGAGTAATACAAAATGTGAGAAAAAAGAAGAAACAATAATTTGGATCGTATGGGATAGCTAGTATAGGGGAAAACTAGGTGGAGGCACCAGGGGATGTGGTAGGGGAGAGCAGTGGATGGCAGAAGGGGGATAAATGCTATGAAGCCCTTTGTCTAGGGAACCATTTCACCTAAGGTGGGCCCTGAATGCATACAGACTAAAGTATGGTCCATTTAAAAGATATATTCAACATAACATAACATTAATATGCAGTAGCACATTATTTTATACAGCTTTCATTCCCTGATTACCTAATTTATCCTGTGAATGACTGCTTAATTGTTTATTTGAAGTGATGATCTGTTTGCTGACTTATACTGTAGCAAAACCAGTAGGTAATACACAGAGCAAAACTTTCGACTCGTTTAATTATTTATTGCTTTTGTTTACTTCAAAGTCCAACTGGGCATGAGACTGCTTTTCAGAGTAGGCCAAGGGAGAAAAGCTTCACAAAAATACATAGAATAGATAAAAATAGGAGTACACACCATGGAAGAAAGACAATGTGGTACAATTCTCACAAAATATATTAATAATAATTAATATAGCTTTTTTACTGTTTTTTAATGATGGATTAATATTTCACTCACTCATCTCAGTACAATGTGTTACAGAAGCTGAAGTTAAATTCTAGAAAACAAAAGGTTAGAATGACTACATTTCTTATACATCCTTTATTATATGATAGAGTTGCACTGATGTTAAGGAATCCACTGCAAAAGAACCCAAATTAGTTGAGCTATTATGAAAAATAACTCTTTTCAAGCAGTAACACAAAGCATACTTCTCAGACTTTGAATTCTAAAAATCATAATGCTGACCTTTAAATAAAAAAAAAAAAAAATCATAGTAGAGTGCCCCAAAATAGGAAGTTCTGTAAAGCTTAAAATCTGACTCTGTTTAGCTAACGAGGGTCCTTCACCCATCTTATTATCTCTTAGCAATGTTAAAGCATCCTTTACAATTTTATTCAGCATTTTTCACTATTTTCTCATGCCAATAAAATGGAATTTGGCTCATATAAAATTTGCAATGGAACACGCACAGATTCACAATTCTGCTATACTCTGGTGTGAAATAATGATGAATGCACAGCAATTTGTAAATGCAGTGTAAGAAAGGCCCTTATCACAGCCTAGAACTCAGGTGATACAGTGGAAATGTTTCATTGATGAGAATGCAATGCTATAGAGTTGTGATGAAATCTGGGGAACATGTCTAATTACCCTAATGTGTTTTCCTGGGTCCCAAATAATTACAGAAACAGAACTTTCATGTTAATTTCAGTTCTGAGCTGGTTTAGCTGCAATTTTGTTGGCCAAGCAGAGGTTCTTTACTCCGAATAAATATTGCATGAGGTATCTCATCATTGTCAGCATGTGGAAGAAGATAATGTTATATGGTAGAAATCATTCTGATGATAGCTGTAGAAGTAAATAAAAAACAGTATTTGCAAGTGGTACCACAGAAAAGACTTGACCATTCAATGCTTTCTCAACATCAAGATGGGAACCTGCTCCGGAGAAGGAGTTGAGAAAGAAAATGCTGAATGTCCAGCTTAATCCTGAATGGTATTCTGTCCGGATGAGTAAGGGCTATTACTATGATGTCCATTTCTGACGCAGAGTTCTGTTTATGGTAGATACATATTAGGTACAGTATACTAAAAACACAATGTTACTATCACAGATGTCAGCACATTTGGTCCCTTTTTCTTTTAGATTATATATAAAATATATTTTAAAATGGAGGATGTATTACAAGCATTTGTCTTGAAGTTTTGCAGAATGGGAAACACATTTTCCTTTTAATGCCATTTCGTTATATAGTTTACATTTAAACAGAAGGCAGAAAGTTCAGTTATACATTAAATTTGATCCTATTTCTGATGAGAACGTTATATATGTTCTAGCTACATATTGTGATATGCAATCTGCACTCGCTAAAATAATGGTTAGTGTGAGATTTGGGACCGGCAGTTGGCAGTGCCCTACATTACTGAAGGAACATCCCAGAATTCTCCTTCTGATACTCATTGATCACAGCAGGAAATCATCATCACAAACAACTGGTATATGGAAAAATGGTTACAATTAAATGTGAAAAGTATAGTACTGCCACATTTAGTAAATAACTATGTCCCACTCTCTCTCTCTCTCTCTCTCTCTCTCTCTCTCTCTCTCTCTCACTTTGTCTCTCTCTCATAGTACAGTATTGTCAATATCCCACTCCAAAATGATAACATAGTCAGGGATCATTGATTCTGAGTATATTTATTCCCCTACCCTTTGACCACCATGTAACAGCAGTAGTCAGAAGATCCTTCTATTTAACACATAATATCTAAACGCATATCATCCAGGCTAAAAGAAGTTATCATTCTTTTGTTGGCAGCTACCTAATTAGGCCAATTATTGAGTAAAGCACCCATTCAAGATCCACTTTTATAGGAGCTAAACAGGTTCCAGAGTTCCTAACCAAGACAATTGTTGGCTTAATGAGCCTAAGCAACAAGGGAAGGCTTGAAGTGTTATCCCTTTGCTGAGTTTCTGAGACTCTCTTGAGGCGTGATCTATACATAGCACATCCCACCCCTAGCAGCCCCATCCTCCTTGATCGCCTGTGTCTTCGAACATTAAATAGCCCCACTAACATCAGAACTAAGGATTTAAATCACCACCAACACAATAAAACATGCTGGAGAGACAAATTTATTACCTAACACTTAACCTACCACTGGAACAGACTTTCCCTGCAAGTAAAACAAAGTGACAACCTGGATTTTTCAAATTAAACCTAGATAACTGGATGCTTACCCATAAACTTACACCAGAACTGACCTGCTTTACCCTTATTTAAAAAGGAGTTATAGCATGAAGGTGGGCATTTGCAAGGTATAAATGGTCTTGTGACTCACTTGCCTTGTAATTCCTCTGATCTAATGATATTTCTTGAATACCTGTGACTATAGTTGCTATAGACATACATTTTGAAACAAACTCAACAAGCGATAGTAGGCTAGACTCTTTAACAATGAAGGAAATTATGGTTACTATTAATAGAAAAGCAAATCAGAGCAGCAATTAGTACAGGAAACCAAAGAAAACTAAAAAGAAAATGGGTTCAAAAGTTCATTCATACTTCCTTTCTAAGGCTCTTAAGGCATGTAATGTATTAACTACCATTATAACAGTCATATTCACTATTAATTTGAGAAATTCTTCTTTTAGTAATGTTTATGCCATAGTGCAGTGGTGGTGCTGCGGTAGTGTTGTCGCCTCACAGTAAGACATTGTCCTGTTTGATTCTCAGCTAGAGCATCTTCTGTGTGTAGACATGCTTAAATGGGCGTACCTTCATTGAAGGTTGTGCATCAGGGCCGGCAACTCGGCATGTAAAAATCTACTGCCAATCATTAGCAGACCCGAGTTCTGCTGTGGTGACCCCTAACTGGGCAAAGCCGAAAGACACAACAACAAGTAATGTTTATGCCATGCATTTACTGAGTAAGGCCTTCCTTCAGTGCTGCTGGCAACAATACCACTATTGCTTGTACACAGTCTGAAAGCAGGTAAGCAAATAATACATAAATGCCTACTCAGCTTGTCTGAAAATTGCTTTTTACTTCTTTATTTTTTATACTGCGGTGGTGGTGCTGCAGTAGCGTTGTTGCCTCACAGTTTGACGTTGCCCATTCGATTCTCAGTTAGAGTGTCTTCTGTGTAGTGACATGCATGAATGGGCGTTCCTTTGTTGAAGGTTGTGAGTTAGGCCCGGCAAGCCAGTACGTAAAGATCTACTGCCAATCATTAGCGGACCGGAGTTCCGCTGTGGCGACCCCTAACCGGGAAAAGCCGAAAGGCACAATTCTAGTTTCTTTTAGTTTTTAGTATTTCAAACAACATGCAGAATACTTGATGACTGCTTACCAACCAAAGATGCTGTGTAATGTTTTAAGGAAAGATTTGAGTCATGCAGGTGCTGTGTAAGGCTTCCTATGATTTGTACAACTGCAGTGTACAAATCACACTTTTGTCTGAACTTCAGCAAACATATGATTCCCTTGTTGTGCAGAAACCTATCAGCACTGGTATCTAGCCCTGGAGAGCTAATAAGATACTAAACACCATACCTTAACAACTACTCTCTATGGGAGAACACAGTTTGTACTTGTTGTCTTAAATGAGCTATGATGGCTTAAGCATCTATCATGTTAGACATATGTTTACACCCCTGTCAGATTTCAGTTTTTCATTTTCTAGCATGCAGAGCATCAGCAACAATATTTGCCTGTTAATGTTTAACAAATGACCCTTTTATTAGTTACTGACATTAACCAAAATTGTCAGGTCAGTCATGTTAGAAAGAACTAATGATGTTCATCATATTGATCACTACTGCAGTAACCTTAGCTATATAGGTTATATCTTGTCAAGGATATAACAGACAACGGGCCACCAAAGTTTGGACACCTTCCACTTGCTTATACCATTGAGCAGCTTGAGCTGAGCTGCCTAAAAAAAGCAGTGGTTTGAGTGTAAAGCTCTTCTGAGCTTTCCTGACACTCCTCTGTGGGCTTTTAAGGATCGACAGTCAGCTTATGCCATTCCATTTTTGGATAGTTAATCCCTTTTGGTGTAAAAACCTTCCACATTTTAAATGTATTGTTTAAATGTACTTTCCTGGTTATGCAAATAGTTTTTTTAAAGTAGTTCAAAACATTATTCTGTGAAGAAGCTGTGCTTATTGTACTTTTTGGGATGGCAAAGTGCATTAAAGTTATTTTTACTGTTTTACTGGGAAAAAAGTGACTTTTTACAACTTCAATAGTTTAAACAGTTTGTGTTGCTTTTTTTTACCTTGGAAAGGGTTATCATTTTTCACTTGATCATGGAACAAACTGCCAGTCCTATGGTTGGTCCTTCTTTGAGCCACAAAAAATAAAAGATAAGCAAACGGCCTTTGCCACCATAACAAACTAAAAACGTGCCTCTGCTACAAGTAGGTGACTCTGCTGTGGCCATTAGTTTTACCTCAGGACACTCATCTTTTATCCTGGATCCCTCTGGTATAGCACCTACAGCCATAGCTCTCAACCTCTTAGCACAAAAAATCTTGACAGAGTCAAAAATAATGGGGGGACAATGCCCGAAGATAGAGACAAATTTTAAATATTGCTCTTATAAACTTAGAAAGCTGTTAGCATAAAAGGTATTGTGTTACCATGCATTTTCTGAAGGAAATGACATCAGAAACTCAAATGCCTGTCATTACATAGTGAATTCAATGCTCACTGATTTGCCACAAAATCCCCCAAAAATACAGATTTTAAGAGGAACAGACCAAAAATATGAGTCACATATCTGGACGTTCTGTGAAAATGTGGAGAGTTGAGAGGTGCATTTTCTGCGGCTGTTGGGGTCCCCTCAGTGGGCAAGAGGTAGCCACTCTTTTCAGTTCTGGGAGAGGAAGAAGGGAAGTCTTTAGTCAGAACATTGTGTCCATCCTTGGTGAAGCTGCTCCTATCATTAACAACCTTGTTGGCCCCATTTTTCCTACCAAAAAGAAACAGAAAACTAAACATGCATCTGCTGCTGGTCATACCGCTCAGCTGTCCAGATTTTTGCAGAATGTCTGGATTTTTCCCCAATATTTTTTGTCTGTTCCTCATAAAATTTGTGATTTGTCTGGCAAATCATTGAGGATTGAAATCACTAAAAAACAACATGTATTTGAGTTTCAGACTTCATACCCTTCAGAAAATGCACGGTAATATAAAGACCTGTTATTCTGATAACATTCTAAATTCATAAAAGCAATGTTTAAAATGTGTCCCTATTTTGGGGTCTTTGTTTCCCCATTATTCTTGCCATTGCTCAGACATTTTATGCTATGGTTTGAGAAGTATGGTCCTGCTGAAATCTCTCTGGACAGGAAGAGTTTACTTGCTATGGCTCTGGGCCTAGTTCAGGCTATCGATTCTTCTTATAAGGTGGTTTCTGGTAAAAGAAAAAGGGATGCATGTTTCCCTGAACAGATTCAGGTTTTTAAATCTGGACAGGAAGATGAAGGGACAGATGTGGGGTTTCCTCCTTTGATTTCCGATTCAGATTTAGAGGCGAGCACAGCATTCAGTTCTCCTTGTGTGTGTGTTGGGGGAGGGTCTCTCTCATTGAGACTACTTCTAAAATGTGCCAGTGTTTTCAATGGGAGAGTACTGAGGTCTCTTTGGCAGTTGGGGCAGAGGTCGAGGTTACAAGCTATAGTTTCTGTGGTAAAGATTTTGATTCCCTCAGCCCTTATTTTCCTGCTGTGAGACCCTGAGCAAGTCATTTTGCCAGACATTGCTCTCAGGTCACACCTGAAAGGTAGTGTATGTCTAGTGGGCCTACATGGTTAATAAATGGGTATTATTATTATTATTTTTAGTAGTAGTAATAGTAGTACTACTATGAGCTGGTAAAACTTGAATTTCCAGAACCTTCACCCACATCCTCCAATGGCAGCACTGGAGGATGTGTTTCATTGCTTGCAGTTTTCCTGTTAGTCAGCCTGCTACCCCTAAAGAGGCACATGGATTGTATAAAGTTCTTCAGTCTTTCAGGTTTTTATACACTCATTTCAAACCTGACCTGGCAGTTGTAACTTTAGTTAATCCTTCTTCTTCTGCTAAACATTCAGCTAATTCTAATTTGACACTTTCTAACAAGGATGGAAAAATAATTGATAAGTATGGGGAAAAAATTGTATGTTTCTCCATCTTTGATTCTCAGAATTTTGAGCTGCCTGGCTCATATGTTAAAGTTTTTTTATGACTAGTTGCGAAAGTATGATGAGTGTTTTGTCTGCAGTCACTTCTTGTGAGGAAAAGTCTGCTTTAAATGACTTATTTTCTTCCATTCCACAGATCACAACTCATTGTTTAAAGTGTGTACATGACTCTCCTGATACTTATCACAGGGCTATTGCCACTGGTACTGTTTTGAAGAGGTTTGCTCGGCTTCCTTCTCAGAACCTCCCAGATGATGTGAAAAATGAGATTCTAAATTATCCATTGGATAAATATATAATTTTTTATCCTTCTTTCACAGAGGTCATCAAAAAATGCGATAAGAGGATTAAGCTGAGACAGGGAATATCTCAGATTTTTCATCCTTCATTTTCCAAATTTTCAAGGGATTCTCTAACATCTCATCCAGTTTTGGCAAGAAATAAAATAAACAGTCTCAGAAAAAAATGCTGGTAAACAAACATTTAAGAAGAAATGGCAAGGGGTTTCCAAAAAGAAGACAGGAACCTCCCAAAACAATGGACAGTCCAAGAAATCAGAATGACTATCTAAGGGACCATGTCTCCCCACCCCACCTTAACAGTCCCTTTTCCATTCCAGAAAGTCTGAATCTCCACTTCTCTCTTTAGCAACAGATGATTTCAAACAAATGGGTTCTGAATAGCATTCATCAAGGTTACAAGTGGCATTGGGAGGAAATTCCTTCTTTTTAGATGGTAATTACTAATGCACCAGATCAGACCAGACACATAGAGCCAGTCCTGCATTCCCAGTTTGGGGAATATCTTTATTCAATGATGCTGTTAGTACCAAAGAAAGAAAATTCTTATAACCCAGTATGATTAAAGTTCATGAAATTAGTATTGTTTCAGTCTTTGATGTTAGCCAGAAGTGCTATTTGCAGCATCCACAATGTGCCCAGTAATGACTCCTTCTGCAAGTGATATGGAATTACATGTAGTATTAAGAAGCCACGGTGGTGCAGCGGTAGCATTGTCATCTTACAGCAAGAGGTTCTCCCATTTGATTCTTGGCTGGAGCGCCTTCTGTGTGGAGTCTGCATGTCCTCCCCGCAGTTGAGTTGCCCTCGAAAGATGTGTAAATGGGCATGCCTTTGTTGAAGGTTGGGCATCAAGCTGGCACCTTGGCACCGTAAAAATCTACTGCCAATCATTAGCGGAACAGAGTTCCGCTGTGGCGACCCCTAACCGGGAAAATAAGATTAATAACATATCTAAGGATGATTCCAAAATCTTTTTTATAAAGCCCATTACTCCTGCTACTACTGGAACTGTCTGGGTATCTGTCTTCCACATTGCCCTTTTTTCTGCCTGCAAATCTTGGTATTTTATGACTTTGTGTCTCTCTGTACATAAGACACTGTAGTCATTGGGTGTAGCAATTTCAAAGTCAATGCTACTTTTGTCTTCTTTTCATGGACTATTATATCTGGCTTTCTTGCATCTATTTTTTTGAACTGTTTGGTAATGGATGATCCGATGTGATATAAACTTCAGCATTTTCTATGATGCTTTGTGGCTCATGCTTCCAGTGTTTTCACCTACTTCAATATTATAATGTTTGCGCAATCCCCAATGCAACACATTTGCCACATTATTATGCCTTTCAGTATACAGTCCTTCTGCCATTAATATGTCACACCCTGCAATAAGATGTATCTCCAATCCTGTTTTACAAAACTTACATTTTTTGTTTCTCCTACATGTTCAATGGACTTTGTAAACCAACGTGTAAGAAATCCACTATCTTGGGCTTCAGAAGGACTTCCCAAAGATCAGTGAGGATTGCCAGGGGCATTTGCCACAAGCTTCTTACAGACTGGATGTACTGACACAAGATTGGGGTGTTTGATACATCCCAGTCCCAAGCAACTATAACTGACTGCTTGGATTATAGGGTCTTAATACCTTTTGTGCACCTATTTTCTGAGGACATACAACAAGCACTAATGGAGGCAAGAAAGCTTGCTGCTAGAAAATCATGTATATGCAAATGGAAAATGTTTTCTACTTTGTGTCAGCAAAACAACTAGCATTCATTCAGGGCTAATTGTTCTCTGGTTTTTTGGTAATAGTGTGAACTACTCTCTTATGTACTGTTTTACTCCTCAGTCAGGGTTAATTTATCAGCCATTTCAGACTGTCTGCCCATGGACCCCCCTCTTTCGATGCAATCTCATGTAAAAATGTTTTTGAAAGAGGTTCCTTCCTGATATCTTTTTGTGCTAGAGAAGCTAACACCTTCTCCATTTGAACCAAAACATCTGGTTGACTTGAAGTTCTTAACAAAGAAAATGGTTTTGCTGATTGCTCTGCCTTCTGCAATAAGTGTATCTTAGTTGTAAGCTCTTAAGATGGATCACCCTTATCTCATCTTCCACAAAGACATGTTTTTTATAGAACTAATCCTTCTTCTATGTCTAAAGTTGTATCCAAATTTACTTTACGTCAAACTATCCACCTTGCTGTTTACTTTCCTGACCAAAAATGAGGGAGAAAGGATATTTCATACCATAGATATCCACAGACAATTCAGGTACTATCTTAACAAAACAAAGTCTTTCAGAACTTCTCATCAGCTGTGCATTTCTTGTGAAACTAAGATGAAGGGACAATGTGTATCAAAACAGACTATTTCCAAATGGTTATCTCTGGCTATTACTTTTTAACCCGTGGTAATGGTGCTCCGGTAGCGTTGTCGCCTCACAGCAAGACGTTGTCCCATCTGATTCTTAGCTAGACCGTCTTCTCTGTGGAGGCATGCGTGAATGGGCGTGCCTTCATTGAAGGTTGCACATCAGGGCTGGTAACTCGGCACGTAAAAATCCACTACCAAACATTAGCGGACCGGCATTCTGCTGTGGCGACCCCTAACCGGGATAAGCCGAAAGACAGGTGGTGGTGCTGCGGTAGCGTTGTCGCCTCACAGTAAGATGTTGTCCTGTTCAATTCTCAGCTAAAGCGTCTTCTGTGTGGAGACATGCGTGAATGGGTATACCTTCGTTGAAGGTTGTGAGTCAGGCCTGGCAAGTCGGTACGTAAAAATCTACTGCCAATCATTAGCGGACCGGAGTTCTGCTGTGGTGACCCCTAACCGGGTAAAGCCGAAAGATACAACAACAAGTAATGTTTATGCCATGCATTTACTGAGTAAGGCCTTCCTTCAGTGCTGGCTATTACTTTTTGTTATTCCCACCACAATCAAACTATTTCAGGCAGGGTCAAGGCAACCTCTACCAGGGATGTGGCTTCATTTATGGCTTTTTGGAAAGGGTTGGATTCTAGAAGTATTCAAGAAGCTGCTACTTGGTCCTCTGTACATACTTTAACAAAGCACTGTAAGCTAGATTCCTTGTCTAGTTCTAGGACAGGCTTTCCTAGAACCATTCTACCATTCTCCAGGGGTTCCTGGACCCTTCTCCTTCCATCTCCTTGTTATTGTAAACTGGAACAATCTACTTACATAGCTTAGGCTACTGAAGCAGTGATCAATATGAAGAGCATAGTATAGTTGTGTAACTAAACTTACCATACAGTAAGATGTTTGAATGATCACTCCTGCAGTAGCCACTCCCTCCCTCCACCTCCCTTGTTTTTTGCATGTTTTTTATGCCGGGGTGTGGATATGCATTTTTTTTTCTTTTCCTTGCAATGTCCTCTTAGGGCTTAGCTTCTTTTTCTCAGTTGGCAGTAAAGCTCTGAAGGGCTTGGCACACAATCCTGTCTTTTTAGTCAACACTGCTCAAGCTGACTAACAGGTTTGGCACATGGAAGATGCCCTGAAGCACTGGTAGCTGACCAGCTGTAATATCCTATGCAGGATATAACCATATAGCTTAGGTCAAAACAGCAGTGATCATTCGAATATGTACTGTTATGGTTAGTTTACTTACACAACTATTCGAGCTTTGTCATTCTGTTATTATTTTCAGTTGACTAATAAGTCACCTCCATTCTATATGACATTTGCAATCACGTCTCTGATAGTATACAGCACTTCCATAATGCTTTAAACTCCTACACCTGGTCAGAATTTTCTCAAATGTCTTGTGTAAATTCTGCATTTTCTATTTTGATGTCTACAAATTTGCAAAGCGAACTTATCCCAATAATAACTTGTCTTCACAAAGCTATCCATGTGCCATGGAAAATGAAAAAGTTATAGTCGCTACTCAAACTAAGAAACTCTTCTTAGGCTACTTAGAAAAACAGAGAATCAAACCACAACACATACATCCCCCTAAGTAATTACACAATGAAGATAGTCAGATGAATAAAGCTAAAGCACTTATGTGACTGCCAAACCTTGACCATTAGTGACCCAGTAAATGTCTAGAAAGAAGTCAACATCTTTGAAAATCTAATCAACAGTCTTTGAAAATCTAATAATTCACCTCCATCATTTGCACCTAAAAATCTTGCAAGAGAGATTGTTACCATTTTTCATATTCAATACATTACTTCTTCTCCATCACCCCTCCCACTGACCCTTAACATCCCCTATTCCACCTCAAGAAGATCTCACTTTTAGATACATATAAGCTATAAGCTAACAGAATCACTTGACAACCACAGAAAGCAGATGCTGATGGTCTGTACCCAAGGTTAATTATATACGTGGTGACAATTGCTTCCCATATATTTCCCATTAATTTGTCCTACACACATGCTGATCATTTCCCAAAAAGTGGAAAGAAGCAATAATTGTACACACCCTCAAGTGCAACAAACCAGCAAACACCTCCAAATACATGTTTCCTTTCTGCCTCACACATGTAAGTTGCTAGAGAAGACAGTTTGTAATCAAGTCATTGACAAATACTTCTTAGCTGGTCAACAAATGGATTCCTAAAAGGTAGTAGTACTCAAACTGCTCTATTCACACTTATTGAAGCTATACTAATTGACACTAACAATGGAATTTAACAAATATATTATTCTTTGATTTTGCCCAAACTTTATACAATGTTTACCACAGACTTGTGTTAAACTCCCTAGTCACATCCAACTTTGGTTCCTCTATTCTAAAATGATTCTCAAGATATCTTTCTGAAAGGTCCTTCCTTTCTCATAAATTCTAGTTACACATTGGCAGTTACACACAGAGAGGTCATATTAAGAGCTGTTGAAAAGCTATTTTCTGTAGTCCAGGTTTGGATTTCATCAGTCTCCTGCCTACTGTGTAGGCAAGTCACATAACCAGATAGTGCTCAGAGACAGTCGAGAAAACAGGATAGGTTGTTCATTGGTCAGCTTGACTGCAAGACAATAACTAACTATAAACGTATCCCCTCAAAATATGTCAGTTAATGCTTGACAGTGGTCAGTTTTAGGCTTCTTTCATATTAGCCTATTCAGTAGCCATCTTCCCATTCACATCAAGTAATCTAATCTAATTATGCATGCAGAAGATCTGGTGTTCTTTGAATCCACCACTCAAAACAAATACTATTAGTCAAGTTTTAATTAATTATTGACAAACTTTCTATCTGGCTATATGAATAATCCATACATCTATGAGAATCCTGTAGTGATCCCGTGAACAGCTGCCACCATTCACAGAGTTTATTAGGCAAGTTGTGAATGAAAGTAGATTACAGGGCCTTTCTTCCATGTTACACACCCTACACACACACACACACACGCACACACACACACACACACACACACACACACACACACACACACACACACACACACACACAGACATACACACACACACACACGTGCGCACACACAGCTCTAGGGAAATTTAAATACGCCAATCTGTCTACTACTTCTTTGGAAGGTAGGACAAAATGGGAATACCTGGAGAAAATCCTTGTGAATACAAGGAGAACATGTAGACTTCCCACAGAAGGCACCCTAGTTGAGAACTGAACTACACAACTTCATGTTGTGAGGCAACAATGCTACTCATTGTACAACTGTGTACATAGTGAATAGTTAACTCTAAATATTAAAAAAAAACAAAAACAAAATTAATGTTCTTTGGAACACAGTCAGCCTTAAAAACTTTTAAAGTCACCACCCTTCTTAATTACAAGGAAGTCATTGAACATGTACCATCATTAAGCTCTGGGAAAGTAGCACCAAGAAAAAAAACAGAAAGCACTGCAAAGAAGGTGATATATACATTAAAAAGAATAACCTTACAGAAATAAGGAAGTCAAGATGCAATGCCTGCAATATGCAAAACAGTAAGCATGACTAGCGTAATAAAACAAAAATGAACGAGAATAGCAAAGTGAACTGTGCAATACTAAACAATGAAAAAGCAGGAAGGCATAATATGCAATAATATTAAGTACGTAATACATTAAGAATCAGATAAGCAGGAGAGCAATGTGAATATACATATATGCATGGCATGCTTCAGATTTTTTGTTGATACTCAATAATGTACAATAAATACATACATACATATGTACATATACACAGATA
The DNA here is from genome assembly GCF_019279795.1 of Protopterus annectens. Classification (NCBI taxonomy): domain Eukaryota; kingdom Metazoa; phylum Chordata; order Ceratodontiformes; family Protopteridae; genus Protopterus; species Protopterus annectens. The sequence goes on along the minus strand of NC_056732.1, from coordinate 488,685,574 downwards.
AACAGATATCATGTGAGTATAGCAGACATAGGGAAAACAGAGTGAAAAGGTAAATTTCAGATCAAAGGGACAGAAAGACAAGGAAATTATTTATCTGGAACAAATAGCCACTCTGACTAAATGTAAAAAAGTGGATGTGGATGACAGAGAAATCTGATTAAAAAGATAACGATCAGATTAGAGGGATGGAAGACATGGAAGTTTATTGTATTAGAGGGATAGAAGACATGGAAGTCTATTGTATTAGAGGGATAGAAGACATGGAAGTCTATTGTATTAGAGGGATAGAAGACATGGAAGTTTATTGTATTAGAGGGATAGAAGACATGGAAGTCTATTGTATTAGAGGGATAGAAGACATGGAAGTCTATTGTATTAGAGGGATAGAAGACATGGAAGTCTATTGTATTAGAGGGATAGAAGACATGGAAGTCTATTGTATTAGAGGGATAGAATATATAGAAGTTTGCTAGCCTGAATGGCTAGCCACTCTGAGTGAAAGCAGAAAACCAAGGATAGACTTTATAGGCAGCTATAAGGAGAAGAGGAATCTAAATATATGCATGGGGTAGATTGGTATTTAATGTGTAGAGAAAGTGAGAGGAAATGCAGCTTAAGAGGAAGTAAAGAAAGGGGCACATGGCTACTTTCATATAGTTATATCATACTTCAAACTGTGCATTGTCTTCCAGTTCTAGTTCCTTCCTAAATCCATTAACTTACATTATAAGTCTGCTGACATTGAATACTAAACCACCGGACCTTTTACCTTACAAAGTGACAGCTTCACAGTTTGTTTTTTTCTCGCAAACTTTCTATTTTAGTACTTTCTATTTAAATTATCTGAACTTACTTTTTTATTTATTAACATGATTATATGAAATGACAAGCAGAACATTGTAATATTACCAATAAACTGACAATGAAATTATATATTTGATATAAACAGAGCAATGTAAACGGAATGAGAAGAGAACATTTCAGGCACTAAAACTGTTAAATTACCTAATGTTTAATGCTGCTTTCTATTCTTCTTTATGTGCTGGTCACTCAAAGGGTAGAGTACAACCCCAGTGTGTCAAACTGACTATAAAAGAAGGGAAGGCACAGCTCTGAGGCACAGAGGGATAACACCCTGGCACTGATTCAGATGAGCCATATTTGAATAGTAACTCAGGTGCTAGAACAGCTGAGGAAAGTTTTAAAGTGACAGAATCAGGTAGCCTATCCTGGGTATTGGAGGGATTCTGGTGGCTTGTGATCAAGTTATTCTCCAGTACAAGTGAATGTTTGCATGAAAGCCATTGACAGGAGAGACTAAACTGATGAAAGAAGGTCTTGGGGCCATGCACATGTCAAAGGGAGGGCAGTGAATTCCCATCACTTGTGTGGTGTCTACTCCACCACCGATGTGCAAGAAGTCATCTTTTTAATACAGCACTGAAGTTGCTATACTTCATCCTTTGTCAACAAGAAAAACATTAATATCAAAGACATTTTGGAAAGTTCATGTCAGATTATAATAAATGCAAGTAAATTTAGTTTAGAACCAATGCTACTGTGTCTTTTTCTAGTAAACATACAAAGATTGTATATTGCACTTACTTATATGAAGTGCAAATCAAAATGGGTGGTTTATTTTGCCTGATTCTTGTGAAATGTTCTCTGTGGGAAGGATGAAGCACTGCTTACAGAGGAGGAATAATGAGCATAATTATGCAATAAGTACAGGGAATCCACAAATCCATTACTAATTATGTGCACGTTTGTTCTAATGTTAAGAGACTGATATTTTATGTATTAGACACAGTAGAAGTTGATATTACAGAATGCACTATTATTAATTAGCTGGATTTTATAGCATATCACTGGTGAGTTCTTATTAATGCACTAGTACCATATTATTTCAAGGCTATATTCAAAAGACCAGCCTTGGGATTCAATAAACTCCGTGTAGACTTCGCACAAAGCCTGGACAGAGTTTACGGGTTTGCACAATGATGAACAGCGAGCAGCAGCACTAATTACATATTCATGCCACACACCACATTTAAATGTAAACAAGTGTGGTTTCATGGTTAGCAACAATTTTGCCAGCCAGGAAACTGCATAAAGCAACACAGATAGGAAGCCTGGTTACCTCAGAGCAAAGCAGGCGAGAAGGACTGTGAGGAAATGCCACAACGATTGCCAGGGCTTAACATATAGTTATATATATGATTCAAACACAGTACTCGACAATGTATACAGTGCAGTGTATTGTGAAATCCCACTCCAAGCATTCTGTACAAAAGTTGTGTTCTGTAAAGGCACATGCCATGTAAAATAAACAGTCAGGGGAAGTGTATGTATTGAATAGGGACACAGAGATTAACTGTAGGAATGAACACAGGTAAAGAAGACAGGTGAAACATCCTAATGTACAGCAGATGAGGACATTAGTGGAAGGCAGCTGTAGCAGGAACACCAATCACATATCAATATGGTACAGTATGGACTGCACAGTGAAATGTGTTTCATGTGACTGTCACACAAGGTGACATAATGGAGAAAATGTCTTTGTGAGAAAACATCCTTACATAAACAATGCAGAGGACATATATCAGGGATGTTATATACAATCAGGTTAGGGTGCATATTGTGAAGCTGTGCAAACTGATTTGCCTGAATATGAGTGAAATGTCAATAGAGATCTACAACAAGTGTACAGCAGTAAAAGAAGCATGCACAGTCATGGACAATATCAGAATAATACCACTAGTGATCTCATGGGTCTAACATAACATATGTGATTCTGCGTGATCAGAGATGATTCTGCACAAACACACTTGTACAACTATTATGACATGTCAGAAATCTATGAGGGTAATCAAGCACACCATTTTGACACTATAACATCTACTGGACATGTTAAGAGGGACATTGGTATACCTGTATGTGACATTATGATCAAGCCAGGCTAGTTTACTGGTGTTCATGGCCTACACACACACACACACACACACACACACACACATATATATATATATATATATATATATATATATATATATATATATATATATATATGGCACAATCCACACTATCACAAATGTAACTCATGCCATCAGTGTTGTCAAATAGCCATGTATGCACTATGTTCATCACTGGAATAGATATCACACATACATCTGGTGTAACACCTTGATGGGGATTCTGCACCATCAGACAGTAATGTTTATGTAAGAAAAAGAATACCTAGGTATGGCCAATAAGATGTGTGACAGCTCACTGTGGCAAAGGTAGTACACTTCAGTTATACATCGCTGGAAGATATGTAGGGAGGTACATGAAGATGGGTGTATTGCACTCAGTTACTCGCTTAATGCTGGCTGTGAACTATGGAGGTATTATGGTCTTTGATGTGGATGTCCTTCACATATTCAGCAGTTGTGGTACATACAAGCCAATAGTCAGCACTGTGGCCACATGCTGGTGGATGTTCCGCATACCATCTATGTAAGGACACAGGCCACATACCACTTGATCTGCTTCTAGGGTGTGATTTCTAAATTATCCTTGGGTTGTGCATTTGTTTTCATGATGTAACAATTCCCCCATGTTTTTGTTTCACCTCATATGTTTTCATGGTTGTGGCAGCAATCTTTGGTGTGTGTTGATACTGTCTTTATTATACTATTCTTACAGCGGGAGTCAATGATTGCCCATAGACATCTGTTTGGACACAGGATGTGTATGTCATTTGTGACATCTGTGACTTAAATAATGGACAGGAAAGGGACTAGCAGACAGCCCTGATGTATGGACCCAGTCATTGGACCTGAGATATCAGTCACCACACATTTCAGCATATTTAGATGCCACATATGTGATCCATTGGTCTATCCACTTGGTGATATAGCTGTTTATAGCCACATCTGACAGTGTTGATTGAATACATCAGCATGGATTTGTGTCAATGCCTTGGCCTGGTCAAATGCTACAGGATGATAGAGTTATCACGCATACATGCCCTTGATGACTTATTTGAGAAATCTATTAGATGTAATAGACATAATGTAGCATTAACAACTCACATAGGTCTGTTGCACACAACTGGGATATTACTAGTGTCCATTAAGAAAAGGTCCATGATGACATGTAGGTCTACCTCACAGTTGATGAGAGTCAGGATGTGTCTATACATGCATACTTCAGGTGCTGTCTCCTCTAACTGAGATGGATGCATGTTGATGTACACTCTTCTGTGGGAACATAGTCCATGTGGAGGGTGCATTTAAGTGTGTATTCAACCACGTCAGGAAGGTGTATGTGCTGAGTCACACCATAGGCAATCTGTGATGTTGTCACAGTCCATTGACTCTGTGTGATACACCTGGATGAAGGTAAGACAGTGCATATTGCCTATCTTGATCTGGCCTAAGGTTTTGACAGAATCTTCCACTCAGGTATTATTGATAAATTCTCCCACTGGGGATTCACCCTTATGTCACTAGATGGGCAACCAGTTTGCTCACCAACAGATAACATACTGTGAAAGTTGGTGAATCAACATGTACCAGTAGAGCTGTCACCACTGGAGTACTCCAGGACCTGTGCTTGGCCCTTTGCTGTTTGGAGTCCATTTCTTGACAGTTCAGGCTAAAGTATATGGCGTTTGGCTTACCCAGTTTGCTAATTCTTGCATATTGGGTGCAATCATTCAGTCCACCAATGATGATAACATACTACAGGAGGGGCTACACAGACAAATGATTGGTGACAAAACCACATTATCTACAAATAAATGCAAAAATGTGTCATTATTTCAGCCTTGTGCAAAATGGAATTCCCTCCTAATTACAGCATTGACAACACTCATCCTATGCTGAAACCCAGTGGTGCAAGACCTGGGAACACACAAAGCAATATAAACTTCAGCCGCCAAGTGTCCACAGTGGTATGGAAAGGCTACGTTGTACACATCATAAGTCATACCATTGTATTCAGATCTAAAGATTATATAACAGCACTGTACTCAAACCTCATCAGAATGCTACTAGAGTATAATATTACTTCCTCCATGTACCTCACCAGACCACTGTAGCAGCTGGAGAGACCACAGAGGTTTCTTACCAAGAAAACAAGTGGGTCTACAAATCATGCCATGATGTATGTGGCTAGACTGAAATCCATGTCACTGTAATCTGTATTATATAGGATGAGGTGACTTCTGCCTGGCTTCCAGGCCAGTCTTTGTCCCTGCTTGGTAAGAATAGTGCACATCCATAAACTAGATATAGCTGATGACATCAGCAGTGTCTGCTGAGGAGAATATGGTAATAGCAGTGTCCCACATGCTGGTATAAAAGGCTCTCTCTAATGTCAAGCAAGTGCAGAAACACACACACAGAAACACACACACACACACACACACACACACACACACACACACACACACACACACACACACACACAAACACACACACCTCAGTTGACTGCAGTGAGAACAGAACCCCTACTTATCTAAATACTCAGATTACAAATCTCAGTACTATATTCAAGAGCCATGACACAAGTCTGATTTGTGCAAGGCTGCAGGACAACTTACAGTGGATGAAATCAGCAATGAATATTGGAGAGAAGACAGTAGGAGGTCTTCATGAAATAGATGTGTAGGCATATGCAGGTGTCACAATGCTGTCATCCATGAAATTGGAGTGGTAACTGTAGTATACACACTTATGTTCTGGCTAGACAGACAGACACACACACACACACACACACACACACACACACACACACACACACACACACACACACACACACACACACACACACACACACACACACACACACACACACACACACACACACACACAAAACAGTTGACTGCAGTGAGAACAGAACCCCCTACCTATCTAAGTACACAGACTACACAGCTCAATACTTTACGCAAGTGCCACCACACATTTCTGACTTTTACAAGGCTGCCGGACAACTTATAGTGGATGACTTCAGCAGTGGATATTGGAGAGAAGACATTGGGAGGCCTGCATGAAATGGATGTGTAGGCATGTGAAAGTATCAAAATACTGTCATTCCATGGAATTGGAGTGGTAACTGTAGGTTACACACTTACACTCCTCTGGCTAGATACACACACACACACACACACACACACACACACACACACACACACACACACACACACACACACACACACACACACACACACTCTCCAGTTGACTGCAGTGAGAACAGAACCCCCTACCTAAGTACACAAATATACAGAGCACAGCACTTTATGCAAGTGCCACAGCACATGTCTGATTTTTACAAGGCTGAAGGACAATGTATAGTGTATGGTATTGGCAATGAATGTTGAATAGAAGACGTTGGGAGACCTGCATGAAATGAATGTGATAGCATGTGCAAGTGGCAAAATGCTGTTAATCCATGGAATTGAGTGGTAACTGTAGGTTACACACCTATGCTCTTCTGGCTACATATGCACACACTCTCACACACATACACCCCCTATCTATCTAAGTAGACAGACTACAGTACTTTACACAAGCATCACAGCACAAGTGTGACTTTTACAAGGCTGTAAGACAAGTTATAGTGGATGACATCAGCAGTTGATGTTGGACAGAAGATGTTGGGAGGCCTGCATGAAATGGATGTGTAGACATGTTCAACTGTGAAGATAGTTCTAGTTCTGCATGTTACCAGATTGATGTGTATTGCATATCACACATTTGTTATTAATTTATGTAGTGTAGTTGATACATTTGTGAACACATACTGAGAGACCAGGGTTGCAGTGCACAGGGGAAGGTAACACATAGTTACACTGTAAATATGTGATATATTCTTAGATATGGCATTCATTCTGTTATGTTTCCAGATGCATTTTCATGGCATGAAGAGTAAATGGACAGTAAATAGCACTAATACATGCTAATATTCACTTTGCGTTGCGCAATGGTGAGCATCAGGTTTGGACAACTGCAAACAAAGTGTTTGTGCATGCAAGATGTACATTTTCATTACTTTCCCTGTTTGTGTGAAGTTAAGCAGTGTGCAAATGTGGAGCTCATTGCTAGAATTCTCAGAGCTAGTACTGAGTGTATGAAACATCTGCTGCTTAGCTAACTCTGTGACAGCAGATGTAAATTCATTGACACAGTTCTTTTTGAGTCTAGATGGTACTGGGTTCTAATCCAGGTGTAGCTAATACTTTTAAATTAATAGTGATAATGCAATGACATTATTCTAATAGTATATTCAACATGTGTTACTGTGTGTTGAACTAGTGCAGCTGCGTTAAGTGGCATTGAGCAGAGGTAACCACATAATTGTTGAGTCAATCTCAGTCACTTGCCATTGGTGCATGATGCCAAATTCTGTGCAAACACAGAGGCCAAAAAGTGAAGGGATCCCTTGCCTTTTTTGGTACTTTTGTGCATTGTGTGTGATTCCATTTTTTGACCAGATTATAGGTGTTAAGGGTAGATAGCAAAATGGTGAAATGGGGAGCAAGCAGGGTCAAGAACAAAGAGAAAGCAATACATGAACTGGCAGGAGGGAGGGAGGAAAGAACCATAGCTATCCATTTCTTCAACAGTGTAAAGTGAAAATATGTGCAGAATATTAGCTGAATTTGGACTGTCACCTCCGGAAAGAGGGGTGGCAACAAAGTAATCATGTTGCATAGCTAATTGGACTGAATCAAGAAGACACGTGCGAAATGGAGAACTACGTATGGGACAATATTTTTTTTGTGGGACAGCTGCCCATTTTTTTTAATTCATTAAGAGAGGAATGCTGGGTAAGGGACATTGGCATTTCCCAGTCAGGTAAGTTGTGTAGGTAAGGAAGCAGCTGTAAACAAGACAAGACACAGGGGTGGTGAGGGACACAAAAGGTTGGGAGACACCATGACTGGGGTGAAGGTGGGGACATCCCAGGATCATGCCCATCAAACATGTAGACAGTGAGAATCTAGTCCTCAACCACTGGACTGTCATCACTGACCCTTTCTCTGCTGATGGCTGGAGTACTTGACATCTTCTCCTCCTATGTACCATGAGGGAGAGCAGCATCTCCATCTAGCAAAGATGTACACCAGTGGTGTGGTGCAAAACCCTGTGCACCAACCCTGGCATCTCCTGGTGGGTGATGAAATCTCCACTTCTGTCACTACTCCTGCAGGGTACCACAGCACCAACTGCTGGGGCAGTACTACTGGAAAGATGCAGGTAGTGCAGGGGCAGCAGAGGCAGTGCTGTGAGGTTGTGTCCCAGGTGTGCTGGGCATCAGTGCTGGAGCCAGTGGAGCGGGGGCAGTCTGATCCACTGGGGCTGTCCTACCTTGTTGTGCTGTGAAGCATTTATTGATTTTTTACAGATGCATGACATTGACACATAAAAGATAATAAAAAAGAGATAATGGTTGGGGTGAGAGAAAAAAGAGATAAAATTAGTACCATAGTATGTGACATACAATGCATAATCACAATTATACAACTATTTTATCTGAAGTATTACATTTAAGTATTCATCCTAACAACTACAAACTATAACTACAGATTGCCCAAAGTAATCCTTGAAATGTCCATATATTGCATATATGCCTAGTCCAATTATACAGATTACAGTTAACTGCAGGGAATTTGTCACACTTGTTTAGAGTTTAATTTATGTAATATTATTAAAGAAATGCAGTATTGTATACTTGTTACTCATGGTACTGTAACCCACAACCTCTCTGATTACAGTCTTACACTTGACTCCTAAAGTTGGTTTGTGCTACGAGCATGCTTACTTCCTCTTACAGTCAGGATATGCATGCTCAATTTACTACAATTATACAAAAAAAAAAAAAATCTATCTTTAATATTTAAAGCTACAATAATACCTCTCTTCTGTTGCATACATACCACTGGCTTCCGTTAGTCTCTTCATTCAATCAGCATGAGCCTGGCAATTAAACTGTATTTCAGCATTAGCTGTTACCCTTACCAGTCTTGCCAATATTTAGCTTTCTGTGTATTAAAAATACTCTTTTATTAGATACTTATACAGCTGTGGGATGTCACCAGTTTGAAACCCAGTCAACCACTGCTTGAGCTTATCACTCTTGTAACTTTGTAGGTCATTAAATGGTGCCTACACTGTTCTCTAGTGTATGGGATGCCAGTAGCTCTGGGTACAATCTGAGACAAACTACTGCAAACTTCAGACTTGTACTGGGAGCCAGAATAGTCCCTCTGCAAAAGCTTTTGGGTGTGATACTTTACCAGGAGTCCAGTAAATATCCTGGATTCCTGAACACCCAACTTCTGTGCCCTAAACTGGGCATTTCCCTCTAACACCAGACATGTCTAATACCAGAACTAGAGCAATGGCAAATAATGATTTCCAGCCAGTTCCTGTTATCGTGTTTACTGGTAATGCACAGACCTGAGCAACAATGCCAACTGTGTTTGCACGATGTTAACCAGAGAGCAGAAATGCCAAGCAGAGAGGTAATATATATTTTAAATTGGAAGGCTTATCTGACGCTTGACCTTAGTTTGAGGGGTGTCTGCTGCTGTAGCTTAGAAGGATATTTTGAAAACTGGAAGGTGACCTTTGGGTGAGTTAAGTTTGCAGACATGCACTGGGAGAATAAATTTCATGACATGACACATTTTTTAGCTTTACACACTGATAAAAATGATTTTTAAAGTATGGGATTCAAACCTAGAAATAAAGTACAAAAAAATTTCTTCCACAGTGGTGATCTTCCATCTTTGCTACAGAAGAAATGCTGCTCAGACATAGTCATGAATCATATATAACACCACACAGTGAAAAAAGTAATTCAAGAAAATGACTCAGCCAGTAAATCCAATAGATTTATTTTCTTAACAGACTTCTCTTCTCCAGTGCCTCGGCATAAGCCCTTAACAGAGTACAACAAGAACTATTTCTCATTCCTTTTTATAGTAAAAAGAGTTCCAATTAAACAATTAAAAAAGCAATTAATTAAAGCAACCATTTCCAATCAAGTTCTCTATTTAACCCCTTAGGGTATAAAGTATCAAACTTTAAAATAAACAATGCTTCTTTGCATTGTAATTTATTCTTAATACATGTGCCTTTTTCACAATATAATGTTTCTAAAATTGTGCCTACTAATTTATTTTCATCACTGTTATGATACTTTTTAAAGTGTAAGCCTAATGGGCTTTCCATCTTTTCATTTTTAATATTTCTTAGATGTTCTAAAAATCTAACACGAAAACTTCTTTTTGATTCACTTATATAAAATCAGTTACATTCACATTTAAGCACATAAACAATACCTTCTGTGTTACAACTGTAACTGTCATTCACACTAAATTTCTTTCCATTTATTTGATCAAAAAAATTCACTGTTTGGTTACATATACTGCAGTGGCCACATGCTTTAAACCACAATCAGATATACATTTGATTAGTTTTACAGTGGGAAAAATAAAATAAGCATGTACTAACATATCCTTAATACTTCTTCCACACTTATATGACACCATAGGTCTTTGAGGTATCAAATCTCCTAAATAAGGATCTTGTGTCAAATATTTCCAATAAAACATAATTATTTTAACTAATTACTCTGTATACACTCCATAAGTGGTCACAAAAATATCTTTTCCACTTGTTTATTATGTATATTTTTATCTACCTTGATACATTACTTGCTTATTACTTTGATTTTTTAAAAACAAATTTTTCTTAGCTTGTTCTACATCTTCTATACTATAGCCTCTTTTAATAAATTTACTACAAATTTGTTCAATTTCTAATTCTTTTTGTTGCCTGTCACTGGTCAATCTTGTAATACACAATAATTCATTATGGGGAAGTGCTGATATCAAGTGTGGTGGATGACAGCTAGTCCCATGAATAAAGTTATTAACACCCTCAAATTTATGATGGACTGATGTCACCACTTCATTATTTTTTACTATCAAATTCACATCTAAAAATGTTACTTTATCTCCCCACTGAGCTCCATCAAACTTAATACCAAAATTATTACAATCTAAATCCTGGATAAATTTGAGTACACTGGAACTGCCCCCTTCACACAGAAAAATCAAATCATCTATGTAACGATAGTATTTTATCACATGATTTCTAAAAAAAACACATCCTATATAGAAATTCTATTTCAAAGTGACCCATGAATAAATTTGCATATGTAGGAATAAACACTGCTCCCATCACTGTTTTCTTTATTTGTTGGTATAAGATATTGTTAAATTCAAAATAATTATTTTGAAGACAGAACTGTATTAAATCAATTATATAATAAGTCAATGGTGTATCACCTGGATGAAACTTTAAAGCTTTAATACCTAATTCCTGTACAATATTCGTATACAAATGTTTAACATCTAATACTATCCAGTATCTATTTTTATTCCACTGTATTCTGTCTACTTTTTCAAGAAAATCAAAAGTGTCTCTAATGTACGATGATAACTTCACAACCTTAGGTAAAAGTAATTCATGTAATACAATTCCTATGTTGTGAAGAAAGTAATTACATGCAGACACTATTGGGCGACCCAGAGGGTTACATTTATTTTTATGTAACTTGGGTAGACAATAAAATTTAGCCATAGTACATTTATCTATGGAAAATTTCTTCTCAATGTCCCTCTTAGTAAAGTAACCTAACATATGCCCTTTACCTATTAATTCATTATATGCCAACAAAGCTGTATCATAATCTTTCCTTACTACAGTTTTATATATTTCATCATTATTTAAATTATCCATACACATTTTATAATACTGATCTGCTGTCATCACTACTATCTTATTACCTTTGTCTGAGGGCTTGAAAACAATGTCATTCCTATGTTGCATTTTTTTCAATGCCTCCCATTCATTTTTAGTCAAATTATAAGAATTTTTTCTCTGTTGTTTAAAAATATCTTGCATAGAATAATTTACTACACTAGAAAATTTTTTTACTGTTTCATTATTAAAAGGAGGTATATAGCTACTTTTAATGCTGATTTTGTCAGTTGGCAACAAGCAATAGGCATTCATAGTTTCATCATTTTCAAATGAAGAATCACAAGAAAAAATTCCATAGAAGTTGTTTCATTTAAAGAATCATGCATATCAAAAGAATTCATTGATTCTACATTATTTTCTTTATGCCTTGAAAAAAATCACAATAAATGTAATTTCCTTACTAACTTAAAAATATCTATTTTAAATGAATATATATTCGAAATAACAGTAGGAATAAATTTGATACCACAATTTAATACTGCTATTTCAGTGTCTGTAAAAAGACTACCAGTTAAATTGAAAACATACTCTTCACCTGACTCACAATCAGTATTATAAACTTCAGAAAAATTAGTACCATCTTTTTCTTTTCCCCTGTTGGTTCTGTTGTTGTTGTCTACCCCACGTCGTATCCGTTTGTCCCCTTTTCTGACCTCTCTCACTTGTATTGGGTCTATTGTGAAAATGTTCATGCATATATTCACTTTTTTGGGGTGGGGGAAGTGAAGGAAAGTCTACATTTTCATCCGACCATTCTCCTGAAGCTTTAGTTGCGTCCGATGAAGCAAACGAGACACCATGTTTTTTCTTTACTACTTGCTTACCAAAAGACCCGCCCATGGTCTTCTGATAGTTTTTATTAGAGAACGCTGTCTCATTAGCATACTCTCTTAAGTCTCTCTGTAATTTGCATATTTTCCTGTCAATCAACGCTTCTGTTTTACTCAGAACTTTTTCATTTAAGTCTTTTAACACACCTTCAAACCTAGGGACCATCAGAGAATTGCACGGACTAGCACACAGTTTAGTAATGTCACTTTTAATCTGTTTTTGTTTTAACAGATCTCTTTCAACTAGAATGGCCACCCATTCTGTTGTACAGCGATGTGCTGCCATTGCCCATCTTTTAGCAAATTGTATATCTTCTGCATTTTTCTCATCAAACGGTGTAGAAGGATTTTTATATGGTCTTAATCCCTTTGGAGTAACATTTAACTCCAAATACCTTTGCAGGCTAATAATATTATAGTGCGTTGCATTCTCTCTAAACAGTAAACTTTCAAGTCTCTTAACAGTACCTTGTAATTCAGCAGAAATAGCTGTATTATGATTCTGTCCTATAGTGGAAAAAGGATTAACTGTATGTTTTTGGCATCCATCCATCAGCAGTTTGTCCCAGATCTTTTGCGACTCACCCAACTGGGATGTAGAATTTACACCTCTTTCAGGTAAACATTCTCCCACCTGTAAAATACTTTGCTCAAATGATCTTTGAGTAGTTTCTCCCAGATCTTCTCAAAAAATTCTGGGAGTTTGAAAAGAAGGATCACTGGCCATATGGAAAGTATATATAACACCTGCTCAGACATAGTCATGAATCATTCCTAAATACAGCTGACAGTTTGAGGTGTTAAATATGGATGTGTGTCTTATCTCCATACCTCTTAGGTGTCCAGATTTTCACAGAATGTCCATATTTTTGCCTCATAGTTTTAGTCTGCTCTTCACACAATTTGTGGTTTTCTGGCAAATCATTCAGCACTGAAGTCTCTAAGTAATACTACATAATGGCATGTATTTGAGTTTCTGACTTCATATCCTTTAGAAAATGCATAATAATTTAAAACCGATTGTTCTACTCATTCTGAGTTTATATGAGCAATATTTAAAATCTGTCCCTATTTTGGGGCCTTTGTCCACCCATTATTTCTGTCTTTGTTTAGATTTCCTGTGCTGAAAGGTTGAGAGGTATGCTTATCTCTCATACACATAATTCACATCAGCTCCACTATCTAAAGGGTTAGAAGTGAGACTGAATATCATGGGAAATGGAGCAACAGTACAAATGTGCGGAATGTCCTGTATTAGGAAGCCAGGACCATCTGTTTGGCAGCCCTAGATGTACACGTATTTCCACAAGAATGTTGAAATAACACTTGTATATTGTTCATTGCAATAAAATGGATTGTCACAACTTTAAAAATATTTTGCTGCTCCACTCCTTGTATTGGAGCCCAGGACCATCTGTATTACAACCCTACACTTACACCTGCTGCTACAGGAGCAGTTACATGACAGTTTCATATTTTTCTAGTCATTCTTAAGTTCTATGTGTTAACTGCCGTGCAATGTCACTTAATGTGTGTGTGCGCAGTGCCCAACATAATTAATTGAATATATCAGTTTTCAATTATTGACTGTCTGCATCTTGTCTGCAGGTGTTCAATGGTTGCAGGCATTGGGAAACCTTACTAACCACTGTGCAATGTTGCTTAGTGAGCAACAATGCATTGTTTCTGACCTTTACAATGTCTACGCCCTATCTACAGCTATTCTATCTTCTTCCTGTGTGGGCCACTAGTTTGGGTTTGCACACTGCTAAGTGCAGCACAAACGAGATAAGCAAAGCTAAACCATTTCTCTTGTTTGCACTAAGCGGCAAACTGTGCAAACACTGCAAATTAAGAAAAAAAAATGGAAAAGTCATTGAAATGAAGAAAAGCAGTCTATGAAATAAACATTACAGCATGTTTGTTGCTATACATGAAATATTTTACACAGGCCTTGATTTGAACTCTCGATCCAATGAGCCTTCAGAACACAGTAAAGGTGTCTTATACCTCTTTACCACACCAACAGATTTACAGCAGAGAACTGAAATCATTCTGCATGCAACCAAATGCAACACCATCCACGGTATTAACAAGCCATACATTTATTTTCACATGTATTCATTTCAGATGTAGTGCAGCACACTGATTGATCACCCAACCATTTATGACTATTGTCTGTAAAATGTGTAGCTCTCTCTTATCTCTCTGTGTTTGTTGCTCATGCTTGTCTTATCTGAGAAGTAATCTGAGACATGTAGTCTGTAAGATATTCTATATCATTGCCCTTATACCCAAACCACTAAAACAGCCATTTCCCAAAGCCATCTACTATCCACTCTGTTATATGCTTCCCCGTTTTTCACAAATTAAAAAAAATTCTAAATAAACTGGAAGCCTGCTACAACAAAATAGCCAGGTTTGCCACCAACCTTCCATACAGAGCACATCATTGTTTCACTCTCCACAAACTTGACTAGTTGGAACTCCAAAACCTATTATACCTCAACCAGCTCACAATTTGCTATTCCATCATCTGCATATCATATAAATGTCCAGCCCTTAAAAATCTAGTAAAACCCTATACTTGCAAAAAAACCCTCCACTCATCCATCCAACTGTAATGGCTACGGGGATGGCTTATTCTCAAAGCACATCTCCAAATTTTGGAGCTCAATTCCCCAGTCCATTCTTTACATAACTAACTCCTCCAAATTCAAAACCCTTCTCAAGTATCATTTTACCAATAATTGGCTAATCTCCTAGTCAACACCAGGCTGACCCCTCTATAATACTTTAGCACTCCTCATTCTATATTATTTATCTCATATGGTTCTGTTTTTTCTTTCTTCCTTGATTCCTTCCTTGGATCCTAACTCCACCTTAAAATTGTATATTTTTGTATTCTAATTGTTTAATTCTGGTGAGGCTACCATCTCACCCCTAAATGTAAACACATTAATGTATTGTTTTTTATATGTTCTGTGACACCCATGCCCTGGCTCAGCAATCAAAGAGCCTCAATCCTGACCACTAACACAAGTGAGGGGTGTCTCATATAGGAGGAAAGGATAACAAATATACACATTAAAGTGCAATTTCCCTTAAGAGCACACAGAAATCACAGTCAGTCTGGGGCTGTTTGCTTCCTTGATCTCCAGGTCCCCAAAAAGACTCCACACTGGCACAGCTATAGGGTCCAAATCTCAGCCTAGTGGGCAAGCTAAAACCTCCAGCACCATCTGCTCAACCAGTGCTTCATATCCCTGCCCAAGTATCTCACACACACACACACACACACACACACACACACACACACACACACACACACATACACACGCACACATTTTGAGAAGGGTTTACACAACCACACAGACGCTCCTGGGAAAGTCTGGCACAGGTTCTCCAGCTATGCCCCTTTTCCCCAGACTATATGGTAGTACCAGCTGCCACCACCCCCTAATATTTATCAGCTACTCAAAGGCTTTTAAAAGGGTGTCTAATTATTGCTGTGCAATATTATTATCCAATTGGCAGTATAGCCCCAGGCTAAAGCTATTAGAGTGGCTTTGTACAATTTTACCAAAGGCATGCAAGTACTCTAAAGAGCTTAAATTATCTCTACAAAAACAGCCACAGTTGAAAGGGTTTTAAAAATATTTAATAACAAATAGTAAAAACATGAGATAATACTTTTTACTACACAGTGCTAGTCAAGAGTTCAGAGATCACAGATAAATATTTAAAATAATTCAGTAGTACAGTTCTGACATCACAGAAAAACACTTAGTCTAATCTTTCTAGTTTCTAGTTATTTCTAAGAGAAAACACAAGTCTAAGATAAACTTACATATAGAGCAAGACAGTGTTGGTGGGTTGGATGGTCAAGACAAAAATGCTTAATGCTGTCTGATTCTTTCTCTTTTTAAAATCACATTCCTGGTTCACATTACTTCATTATTCACATTTCTCTGGGTTCCCAGGCCAACAGAAACTACATTTACATTCTTGATCTCTAGGCAAAAACCAGAGCAATAAAGGACATTTATGCATGCAAATTCTGGCCATTAACTCTGGCCTTAAAACAATAGCAAGAATTTCTTTGTCTAGACTGGCTGGAGCCGTGTTTATGTCAAAGGGTCACAACATACTTTACTTGGTCAGTAGAGTGCACTGTTGCTACATTTTTTTCGGTTGCACATGTAACACTTTTTTTACCATTTAAGACAAGCCTGTGGTTTACATTAATATTTACAGATGACAGAATTATCTCCAAAATTCTATCTGGCTAGGCTAGCAGCCTTCACCCATCTTCACCCAATCTTCACATATCTCCCTCCCCTGGAAAACTCAAGCTAGTTTTTCAAGTGACCCTTGAGAAACGCTGCTTGAGGGAGCTAGGTCTGTCTGAGTATACCTTACCCCATTCTTTGTCTTGAGAGCCCAAATGCATTGGCATTGCTAATCCCACTGCGGTGCTGCATGGACATATCATATGCTTGCAACCCCAGGCTCCATCTTAGCAACTTGGCATTTTGCTGGCTGGCTCTGTTTAACCATGTTATGGGGTTGTGATCTGTCATAACAGTGAATTTCCTTCCATACAGATAAGGCTGAAGGTTCTGCAGTGCCCACACTATGGTTAGACATTCCTTTTCTACAGCTGCAAAGGATTCCTCCCTGGGTTGGAGCCTATGACTGAGATAAATCACTGGTGCTCGTCACTCTCTGAAGAAATCTGGCTAAGTACAGCCTCCATCCCATGGTTCAAAGCATCCACCTGCACAACAAATTATTTGCTGTAATCTGGACTGGCTAACACAGGGGGTCCTCCCAAAGCTTCTTTAAGCTTCTGGAATGCCTGCTCACATGCTGAGGTCCACACTACCTTATCTTGTTATTCCTTGTCAGGTCTGTGAGGGGAGCAGCTATGGTACTATAACTGGGGATTAACTTTCTGAAGTACCCTGCTATTCCTAAAAATACCCTCAACTGCTTTTTAGTAACAGGTGCAGGCCATGCCTGAATGGCTTCCACTTTGGCATTTTCTGGCCTTATCTTACCACTCCCCACTCTATGTTCTAGGTAGGAGACCTCTGCCATACCCACCTGACATGTGCTCGGCTTAATGGTCAACCCTGCCCTCTGTAGTCTGCCCAGCACCTCCCTGACATGCTGAAGGTGCTCTCGCCAGGAATGGCTGTAGATGGCAATATCATCTAGGTAAACAAGGGCAAACCCTTCTGCTCCTGCTAGGGTATGATCTACCAGCCTCTGGAAAGTTGCTTGGGCATTCTTCATCCTAAAGCATATCTTTGTGAACTCATACAAGCCAAAAAGAGTCACAAAGGCTGACTTCTCTCTAGCACAATGAGTCAAGAGCACCTGCTAGTAACCCTTGGTAAGATCAATGGTTGTAAGATACATAGCCCCACCCAGCTGCTCTAGGGCCTCATCTGTCCTAGGCATGGGGTAAGCATCTGACTCTGTGTGACTATTTAATTTCCTGTAGTTCATACAGAACTTGGTGCTGACATCCTTTGACACCAGCACCACTGGGTAGGCCCAGGGACTGTTGGATTCTTAAATCAACCCTAGATCCAACTTCTTCTGTACCTCCTCCTTGAGAGTCTGTTTGACTCTCTCAGGCACTCTATAAGGGGCCTGCTTAATAGGCCTTTGGGGTCTTGTATCCACCCGGTGCTGCCCCAGGTGGGTGCACTCTGGTTTCCCAGTGAACATGTCTCCAAATTCCTGCAACACTGCTTATTTTTTCTCGAACCAGGGTAGGAGATAGCTGCTGGGACATTGCTACCCCTTCCACTGAGGTGTCAGCCCTAGCCTCACTAAGGAGATCAGTCCCCAGAGCTCCCTCAGACTCCTCCTGCAATCCTCTGCAAATCCTCAGCACAAGGGTCTCCTTATCATGGTAAGGTTTCATCATGTTAACATGGTACAATTTGTGACTCTGACTAGCAGTTCCACCATATAGTTAACATCACTTACCTTTCTTACCACCTTGTAGGGTCCCTCTCAAGATGCTTGCAGCTTGTTGTGTCTGACAGGAATGAGAACCATTACCTGCTGCCCCACAGCATACTCTCTAGCTCGAGCATTCTTGTCATACCACACCTTTTTCTGTTGTTGGGCTTCTGCCAGGATCTCCTGGGCCAAACCCATGAGTCCCCTAAGCTTTAGGACGTATGCCACAACTAAGGTTTAGGGTGTATGCCACAACAGACACCTTGTGATATTCACACTCACCTTCCAACTCATCTTGAATTAAATCTAGAGGTCCCGTCACCCTATGACCATAAGCAACTCAAAGGGTGAAAAACCTGTGGATTCTGGGGAACTTCTCTGTAAGCAAACAACAGATGGGGCAAATTTTTGTCCCACTCTCCCTTAAACTGATCTGCAAATGCACATAGCATGAACGTGATTGTAGAGTTTAACCTCTCAACAAGACCATTAGTCTGGGGATGGTAGGGGTGGTCTTCATGTGCTTCACCCCACAGGAATTCCACAGACAAGCCAGCAGGTCTGACATGAAATTGGCACCTCTGTCAGTCAGTATTTCTTTTGGGAAACCTACCCTGCTGAAAATCTCTAACAAAGCATTTGCCACCTTCTCTGCCTCAATGGAGGACAAACCACTGCCTCAGGGTACTGAGTAGCATATTCCACTACCACTAGGATATACTTTTTCCCTGTGGAACTTGGGGTACTCAGAGAACCCACAATATCCATAACTACCCACTGAAATGGCTCCTCAATAACAGGTAAAGGCATCAAAGGAGCTCTCACCTTGTCTCCTGCCTTGCCTACCTTTTGACAATGCTCACAGATCCTGCAGTACCCTGCTACATCTCTGGAAATTCCAGGCCAATAGAAATTCTGCATAATATGCCTCTTTGGACGTTTTATGCCCATATGACCTGCAAAAAGAATATCATGGGATATGGCTAGAAGTGCCAGTTGGTAGGCTCTAGGAACTTCCAACTGCTGTACTCTCTCACATTCTAGCCCTCTCTCAGGGGTCCACTCTCCGTATAGTAACCCTTTGTCCCAGTATACAGATTCTCCCTTTACTTGAGAATCCGGTGCTTCCCTAGCTACCTGCCTCAGACCTTATAGAGTCTAAGAGCTGAGCCTGTCTGAACTCTCTCCTTGTCACCCTTCCCAACTTCCTTTCCACAGGAAGTCTGGCATCCTCAGACAGTGGTGCCTCACTGTCAGCCTGGGTGCTACTACTCACCTCTACCTTTGCAGTCACTTTGTCCAAGGGACCATCAGTACCCCCAAGCAGCTGTGGCTCACCTTCAGTCTCACTGCTACAGGGCAGCTCCCTCCCTGAAGTAAACATCTCACCAGTCCTGGCTGCAAGTAAGCAGTCTGTCTGGGTCTCCCCCATGCTATCAGACTTACCTGCTTGTCTCCAAGCCTGACTGTGTGTCACTGCACAAGCGCAGGGTACTGCACTATAAAAATCATTCCCTATCAGGACATCTGCAGGTATATCCTCAAACACACCTACTTGCTGGCTTCCTTTTCCACCCTCCCAGTCAAGGTGAACCTATGTATCCATTGCAGGCTTTACAATTGTTATATTAGAGGCTGTGTCTCTCTTGGCAATGGCCTCGTTGCCATTCACTACAATAAGGTATAACCTCTGGTGGTAGTTTGGAACCCTTGTTGTCCCAAGACAACATACTATTGGCATTTTGTCTTACCACTCACTGGCTCCTTCATCTTTTGTTCCCCACCTTGCCTCTGTGGACACCTGTATGCCACATGCCCCCACTGGTTGCATTCAAAACATTTAACCCTAGCTCCTGGATGTGTACCTGGACTAGTGGCTTCTCCTGCTACAAGCAGATTCTGTTGGGGCAGTCTGTGCTGCCCACCATGTGTTTATTTAGACCCATGAGCAGTACTGGGGGCCCCCTTCCTGTGCAGGGCTGCCCTGCTTGCCAAGTATAGGTCTCAATTCTTCCCCAACTCATCTGAAGTAGCACATTGTCTATCAGCTAATCAGATCCTCATGTCCTCAGGCAAAGTGCTAAGGGATTGTTCCCTCAACAGAAGGTCTGCCAGCCCTTCAAAAGTGGTGAACTGACATCCACTCACCCACCTATGGAAATAAGTTCTCAGTTCAGCAACATATTCACACATACTTTCATCTGCCTTGTGTCTATGCTCATGAAACTTTTTCCTGTATGATTCAGGTGTTAGCTAAAACAATTCTAACAAGTGATTTTTAACAGCAGTATAATCAAAACATGCAACGTCAGACATTTTTGACAAAACAGTTACAGCTTTACCATGGAGTAAGGGGGTCAGGAACCGTACCCAGAGCCTTTGGTTAACACTATACTGTTGGCATACCCTCTCAAACATATGAAACTATCAAAATTATCCCCCTCTTTAATCTGTGGAAAAAAATTGCTGACCTTTTGTGCTTCTGGGGTCCAGTTGCTCCCTGGCAAAGAGTCACCATTTCCCTCTCATGCCTCCTCTTCTGCACCTTTTCTTCAGCTTCTATCTCCAAATGCCTGGCCTCCAACTCAAGTCTCTTTAGATCCAGATGGATTTTTAAGCCCTCTGCAGAAAGGTTGAGCTATCCATTCTCTGAGGGTATTATATCTCGACTGCCAGTCTGATTGTCCTCCTGGTTGCTTTTTTCTGATGCAGCTGTAGCCAAGGCTGCAATCAGGTCTGCCTTAGTCAGGTTTCCATGCACCAGTCCCCCAGCCTGGCACATCTCCACTAGTTGGCTCCTTGTCAGCTTTCCATACTCTTCTGCTGACATGCTGCCTGCTCACCCTGACTAACTAAGCTAACAAAAGAAATAAAACAATTGTGATCTGAACTCTGAGTATTCACTGTGTAGCTGATTTAGAGTACAAAACACCTTCAAAGCTCACTGTACACAAGCTATAGGACTTCACTCTACCCACACCACTACAAGCCAATTAGCATTTGCCAACCAATTAATATGAGGTGTGGATATCCCACCACTTCCAAACAACAAATATGTGACGCCCATGCCCTGTCCCAGCAATCAAGCAGCCTCAATCCTCACCACTAACACCAGTGAGGGGCATCTCATATAGGAGGAAAGGATAACAAATACACACAGTAAAGTGCAATTTCTCTTAAGAGCACACAGAGATCACAGTCAGTCCAGGGCTGGTCACTCCTTTGTTTTCCAGGTCCCCAGTAAGAATCCCCACTGGCACAGCTATAGGGTCCAAATCGCAGCCTAATGGGCAAGCTAAAACCTCCAGCATCCTCTCTGTCCAACCAGTGCTTCATGTCCCTGTCCAAGTAGCTGACACACACATACACACATACACACACACACACACACACACACACACACACACACACACACACACACACACACACACACACACACACACTTTGAGAAGAGTTTATACAACCACGCAGACACTCCTGGGAAAGGTTGGCAAAGGTTCTCCAGCTGTGCCCCTTTTTCCCAGACTATATGGTAGTATCAGCTGCTACCACTCACTATTTATCAGCTACTCAAAGGCCCTTAAAGGGTGACCAGTTATTACTGTGCAATATTATTATACAATTGGTAATATAGCCCAGGTCTAAAGCTATTAGAGTGGCTTTGTACAATTTTACCAAAGGCATGCAAGTACTCTAAAGAGCTTAAATTATCTCTACAAAAACAGCCACAGTTGAAAGGGTTTTAAAAATATTTAATAACAAATAGTCAAAACACAAAACAATACTTTTTACTACACAGTGCTAGTCAATAGTTCAGAGATCATAGAGAAATACTTAAAATAATTCAGTAGTACAGTTCTGACATCACAGAAAAACACTTACCCCCCAGATTTACTTATCTTCCATACAGGACTAGCTTAGCCTTGCATGGAAGCGACCATTTAAAAGCAGGACGTCAGTGTGCCACTCATATTAATAAAGCGTGCTGCCCGAACTCCTAGGCTTACACGGAGCATGTAAGAGTGCAGGGGGCATGTCTGAGAGCAGAGATCTCAGAATAAACATGCCCCTGCAATGTAGAACAGCAGAAAGGGGTAAGAAATGAGTGAGCCCACTCATAGGTGTCCACATATCCCCACCAACAGTCCCCCACATGTACAACAGCAACAGTACATATAAATAAAATAAACACTTTTATTTTTTTTTTTAAATCTGATTAAAGCTAACCGTAGGTGTGCAGGTGTGTCCATCACTTAGCTATGGTTAAAGCAGCTTAACAGGCTCAAGAGGATAACAAGGAAGATATATACAAACAAAGCAGCAGAGAAATAGGGTAGTGGGCAGAGCATTCGCCTTATAAGCCGACATTCCTGGTTTGAGTCCCACTGCAGTATTTCACATTTTCCTTGGCAAAGCACATTATGACCAATATTTTTGTTGCAAAACCCACTAAACAACATATATTTATGAACTGGAGTACTGCAGGAAATGTACATGTGAAGTATCATAATGAATAAGGCAGTAGTAAGCAGGGTTAAGCACAAATAAGCAGTAGTAAGCATATTTAAACACTAGTAAGTGGGTTTAAGTGCGTTTGCGTGGGGGGAAGCAATGCCTACACTGGCTAAACAATTTAGAAGCTAACTCTTTGTAAGCAGATGTAACTGCAGGTTAGCAGTGCTTACTGTCATGAAAACCCAGTTACAACTGTTCAAAAGTGCCTTAATCACTCTGTATCCAACGGTACTTGTTCTGCCCATCAACAAAATAAACAGCCATGCAGGTCCCAAACCCCATACACCATAGTCCCAGTAGTTATCCACCATGCCATCACAGAAGTACAGAAAAATGAGGTAGTAGTAAACATGTCCTCACCATAGTAACCAAACTGAACCTGTGAAAGGCATCAGTATACAGTCATATGTGCCATAACCCACTACATAACATAAATATGTGAACTGGAGTACAGCAATAAGCCCAGAAGTGAGGTGTAATTGTAATAGAGTGTCAAAGTCCCCAATAAAACACAAGGACCCCACAGAGTGTATGTACACATCAATCAGGGATGCTAGGCATACATATAAGGTGTAATGAATAATAACACAATGCCAAAAAGGCATTATAATGAATGTCTACTGTAGGCAACACCAAGCATTGCACAGGGCAGCTTAGGAGGTGTGAGCAATGTGTACACCAGCTAACTCTTTGTGCCCAGTGGTATACCCTTTTAAACAATGCTAAACTTAGGTAAGCAGGTTTGCCCATTGCTTAGCCTTTTTAAAACCGGCCAATCATGGAAAACTGTGGGAAATCGGCTCTACTTAAACCCAAGAGGCGGGAATACTGCTCATAACTGGTTGTAGCTTCCCCTTGCAGGCGCTATGGCAGTAAGAGAAGAAGGAGTGCACTTCCAGGTGCAGCGCTGGTGCATCCAGGAGTCCAAGGTCATGGCAGGACTCCTAGTTAAAGACCATGCATAGAGACTGCTGCAGGGCCAGTACCAGGGCTCCCAATATAAGACGGAAGCCTGGGACCGTCTTACCCATGACCTCACCAGTGCCACAGGCATAGCCGAACTGGTGAGCAGGTCAGGCACTACTATGCCGACCTGATGCGGTGGAGGGGGGACCTCTTGGAGGAGTGGCTCCAAGAGGCTAGAGCATCAGGAGATGTTCCAGAAGTGTATAAGTATCACCCCAGTATGTGTGTAATAAGTGCCATCTCAGGTATATCATGGATAGATATGGCTAAATATTCCTCTTTTGTCCCCTTCAGCTGCAACGGAGAAGGCCGTGAACCAGGAGGTCCACATCAGCCACCTGGAGTGGTTGGGACGCGAGGCAGATCAGTAATATTCATGCTTTTACTGTCATAGGAAATAAAAATATAAGTAGTAGTAAATCAATTACTAGTATAAAACCTGTATTGTTCAAGGCAAGTACTGCATACACTAGAGAATATGGCAGGAAGAGTCTCATATTGTTTGTATGGCAATAAAAGTGTAATATCCTGACAAAACAGGTCTAACTGCTGGACTGCATGTGTATATTCTGGTATCATATGGTAATGTAGATTTGCAAGCATGTAATAGCACTATTGTATTAAGCACTGTTACCCACACCATGCACCATAAATTGAATGTGTAGGAATGCCTGTATATGACAGGTGTAATCCCCAGAGGCCATTTAGTACAACTGAGAGACACATAGACAGTAAACAGTAATACTGCAGTCAACAAAAACTGAATAGCACATGCAACTGCGAGGTGAACTGTTGTTTTTTAATCACACACAGCCACGGATTCAAATCCTGTTAGTGGTAGTATTCTGCATACATAATTATACCCACAACTGCAGATATGTCCAGAATGTCTTTTAAAATGGCCAATATCTATTGCCTATCAACCTATCCCCCTGAAAAATCAGTGAGATGATCCCAGACGTATAGGCAGCAAACAGAAATTACAATTGAATGACACACATCTATGACAAGAAAGCTGGCACAATAGTAATCCCCCAATACCTTATGTGACTAAGAAGCCACATTTGTCCCAATTACACCCCAACTTGTTAAGCTGTGATTAGAGTGTGTACAGTAACAGAGTGAGTTGTATGTGCATAATAGTAATGTGGAACCTGGTACTGTGTGTGGGAACATTCAGGTAGTGCTAATAAACATTCCTCCCACAGGTCTGTCAGATACCAATACTGTGCTCAGAAATACAAGAATGATATGCAGTTGCTCTGAATAATGAGGCATTACACATCATTGTCACCCACACAGTCCTACAACATATAACTGTCTTGGAAATCTGTATAAGATTGTTGTTATACAAGGTCAGAATGCATAAGCACAGGGGATTAAAAAGACAGAAAGCAGATTGGAGATATACAGCAATATCAATATAGCAGACGCAACTGTGATGGACAGTTAAGTTGTAGCAGACACAGCCATGATCTGAATCCTGTGAGTGGAATTAGACTGCATACAGATTCATACCCCTCAACTGTACACATGATGCCAGAATGTCCAGTATATGTGCCCATATCTGCTGCCTGTCCCCCTGGTAAGTCTGCGGGATGATGTAGCCAGCAAACAGGGAATACAAGTGATTGTCAATCATCATGAGAACACACCTGTCACTGTTGCAACCCCCCGAAACTGTTAGGAGAGTAATATTGCAAGTATGTCCTATCTACACTCCCATGTTATCAAGCTGTGACCAGAGTGTGTACAGTAACAGAGTGAGATGTATGTGCATAATACTAATGTGTAATCTGGAACTTTGTGTGGCAACAGTCAGGTAGTGCTAACAAACATTGCTCCCACAGGTACGTTGGATATGAACACTGTGCTGGGAAATACAGACCAATATAACCTGTACTGGTACTATCCACCCTGGTATTGTAGGGGATTGTGAGTATTGCAGTTTCTCTGAATAATAAAGTATCACTGGTCACTGTCACCCACGCTGTGTTACATTATATAACTGTGTAGGAAAGCATGTATATGTGTGTAAGGTCACTAAAGGTGGAAGAGGGCAATATTATAGATATGTCCAGGCACACCAGCATCTGATTAACACATGGCCAGAGTCTGTGCAGAAAGAGTTGGATAGCATAGTGCAAAACATCAACCTGGAATCTGGGCGTATGTGTACAAACAGTTAGTCAGTGTTAACAAACATTCCCTCTACAGGTATACCAGGTAAGAGGTGTATACTGCAGGTAAAACCGGTTCATGTGTAATGATGTTGACAGCCATATTACTATCCAATATAAGTCTATAAGGTAGTGTAGTAAGACTTGTAAGGTACAGATAACAGCACTGACTAGGAAAGTAATGTGGAGTACAGGAATATAGTACTTGATAATTGACATCTTTCTCCCCCCACCACCTTATCTTCAACAATAATCAACATACCCACCCCAACCGGTATGTACTGACTCTGATAATGTTCAATTGTTTGATAAATATTTTAATGGTTCCCATGCATGCGCCATATTGAATTATTCCAACATTATTGGCATGGTGCCATCAATGTACCTGCATGCTGTTGTTATTACCACTGTGGTCCCATATATGCATGTATTTTGTTTGCTATGCAACTGTTCTGTATCTGGTGTCTGGGTTAATGGGAATATCTATGCATGCTGTTTTACGTAACCCTGGAATGTGTTGATTATTACTAACCCATATATGATGTTGAGCTCTAAACACTGTAGCACACTTGGGAAGGCCGGTCCCAGTGGACCCACCTGTCCCACCTCAGCTGGCCAAGGCACTGGGCACTAGCATGTCTGGGGCCCAACCCTGCACCTCCCTGTACATTGGTCCTGCACCACCTTTGGGTGGAACCGCCTCAGGGGATGGGACTCGCCCCCCCCGGGAGTGGGTGCAGACAGGCACCAGTCACCTAACACCAGGTTGGGGTTGTGGTGTGTAGAGCGATTAACAAGCAGTTTGGTGATCTTCTACACCAGCTCGAGGGCCGCATGTTGTGATTAGAGAGTTAGCCGGGCTCTGCTTCTCACCCCCCCAGCACAGACACCTTTGGGGCTATGAAGGTGCAGTGGTGACTGCCCATGGGGGGACCTCGGTCCCACTGTTACCACTAGGGGGCTTTTGGGCTTCCGATATCTCACACCCCTCCCCATCAAGGTGTTTACCCCTCACATGTGTCATATACTGCCCCTGTATGAGTCTTGTGTGTCTTAGCTGTTAACCTACCTCCCCAAATATACCTACTACCCCTCTCCAACATCTCACTCTCACCTGAAAAAAAAAGGGCAATCTGTTCCCACAAAAAAATCTCGCCCCATACATAGCTGTCCATTTCTCACACGTGTCCACTGAACACATATAATCTGGTCTAATTGGCATCACAACTTATTATTGTTGTCCTCACCCCTCTCCAAGGAGTTTGAGTGTCCAAATCTACTTCCAAATTCAGTGTATATGCACAGCTGCTGCTGTAGAAGAAATGGGCAGCCATGGACTTTCCCTACACCCTTCCTGCACATCGCTAGCTATTTTCCCTACTGTCTTTCCCTCTTTGTGCCCCTTTTTCACCACTTTCCTATCAACCCTTTTTTCTTTTCTTTTAAAGAAATTAGCTCAGGGTAGGTGGGAGTAAGCACTTTTAAGCAGCAGTAAGCAGGTCTAAGCCTGTTTGCATGGAGATAAGCACTGCCTACACAGATTTAGCAATTTAGAAGCTAACTGAGTATAAGAAACTGTAACCGGAAGTTAGCAGTGCTTACCTCTGCACAAACATGGGCAAACCCGCTTACAACTGTTTTAAAGTGCCTTACTCACTCTGTATCCAATGGCCCATGTTCTGCCCAGCAACAAAATTAACAGCCTTTGCAAGGCTCAAACTCAGGCCTCGGTACAACATAGACAAAGTAACTTACCACTAAACTATGCCAGCCATACTTAAATCTGATGTTTTCAGAAACATATCATCCAGCCCAGTCATGCAACAGTACAGGGAATGTATACCAACATCTAGATGTATATGTGTGTAAATATATTAATATCTAAACAGATACAACATATATATATATATATATATATATATATATGTATATATATATATATATATATATATATATATATATATAAATATATACATATATAGAAATATATATGAACATATATACATGCAAATGCCTACAGCGACACATATGTTGGTCTACACCTATATGTCTACATATACACAGCAAGTTACATATATGTACGCAGATATATATCTATGTAGGTATATACGCACATAGTTATATATATGTAAACATATATATATGTGTGTATATATATATATATATATATATATATATATATATATATATATATATATATATATATTGGTATATATGGCCATACATCTGTAGATAGCAATGGTAAATTAACAAAAACAAATATGTCCACATGCACCGTTAATGGGGTTGAGAGGTCCCAAACAATATATGTCTTATACAAATAGGCATACCCCCCACAGCCAAACATGTCTGCCCTGCAATACACTACCATGAGCTGCAGATCCCATAACCAGGACCTGACGTGACATGGGCACAAGATGTAAACAGTACTACATCCCACCTGTATGATGTCAGGCTGGTACTGGTATCATATCTAAGCAAGTTGCTGGTGTTACAGGTTAGTCTGCAACATACCCTTAGTCAGGGGAAATTAGGTTAGAAACATAAATGGATGTAGCCATGTACTGATAGCACTCAATACACACACTGCCAGTAAAATATCTGACACAGGACCTGTGTGGTGGACAGAAAAAACATGATAGGCACACCTCTGGCCACCAAGAGGATAGGCCCACAGTTGAGAGCTATGCAGACAGACTGCATTCCAAGGTAAACTAGTAAGCAAACACACACACACACACACACACACACACACACACACACACACACACACACACACACACACACACACACACACACCCTGTAACACCAGTACTATACAAAGCATTCCACAACTTTACTCACACTCTGTCTGTAGTGCTGGCCTGAGTGTGCCGGTCCTCCTGTAAGAGGTATTGCTACGTGCTGTCTTTAACACTGATGCCCTCACACAGGAAGGATGTCCATCACACAGGGAAGGTAAAGGAACAATGTCCACATGATGTAGGGATTTATAGTAGGTGGTTGCCATGACAGTGGTAATTGGAAGTACTACACAGCAAGCTGCATGCAGTTAGCAAGTGTAGGACACTGATTGGTGCAGAGGCCATCACCTGATCAAGTGCATTGCCTACTAAAGCCATGGTGCAATTGACTCAAACCAGCTCAATCCAGCAGAAAAAAAAGTATAGCTCATCAAACTAACAGCTGAAGACACAGGCATTTAGGCAGCTGCCATTCATAAAGACATCATTTTCACAACATGTATGTGAAGTATATGTACATGTATTAGAATGTAGTACCTGGTCCATCATAATGGGATAGATGATGTGGAATGAGTTATATGTGCCATCAGGTGTTGTGGTGATGTTCAACTGAACAACTTCTATGGACAGTAGTGTCTGTCCCTGTGAGTAGTGGGCCATAGCTGTTAGCTGTGCAGATCAGCACTGACAGACAAGATGTAAGCCATCATAGTGTGTGTTCTGTAATGGGAAGTATGTATATGACATGGCCAACAGCTGGTGGAAGTAATGCCATTATGATGGACATGTGGGAGCCATGGCTCACCACTGGCAGGATACTCAGGTGAATCTGCAATGTAGCATCCCGGAATGCCATAGGTGTGTAATAGAGTTACCTGCAAACAGGTCC
This sequence comes from Protopterus annectens, assembly GCF_019279795.1. Lineage (NCBI taxonomy): Eukaryota > Metazoa > Chordata > Ceratodontiformes > Protopteridae > Protopterus > Protopterus annectens. Next base: position 488,655,643 of record NC_056732.1, on the reverse strand, counting down.
CACATATACCCCACTAATTTCAGTCCGTGTCCATATGTGGCACCTGTCTTTGTTGTAGCAAGGCAGAATAGTGCAGCTGTGCAGGAAGGTGTTGTGAGATTGTGGAGCTGATGTCTGAATGTACCCCACATATAGGTATGCATATGTGTACATATGTCACATATATAATATATAAGGATATATATGTATATCAACATGTATGTCCAGAAATATACATATACACATGTGTAGACATATATGTGCACATATATATGACATCACATATATCTACACATATATAGATATATACCTAAATGCACATGTCTACATATGTCCAAACACATACACAAACATATATGTATGTAAAGACATGTCCCCTATATCACTACCACAGTGATGTGTGCTATGTGCGAGGCAGCAGCACACATAGCAATACACACAGATATCTACAGCTGGCAGTGTGTGCACCATGGACAGGTATGTCACATGTTAGTCCCTTCTTGGCACCACATTGCCCCGTCTGTTAAGTATGCAATGGGAATATGAGGAAGTATGGCAGGTACACATGTGGAGGTGGTCAGGATTGGTAGATATAGAGGACAGTCTACAGGGGTGGTATGTGACACGTGGTGGGTAAACACCGTGGATGGTGTGTGTGGTCTATGATTCGGATGCCCCATGGTCCCCAATATGGGCACAACGGGAACAAGCCTCCCACCAACTGCCACTCACAACAGCAGTTCACCTCCTGAAGTTGCCTGCTTTGGACGCTGAGCAGGAGGAGCATGTTGGCTGTGTGGATGTGTACTGGGTGCCTCAGACTGATGTAGCACATCTCTCCTGTGTCTGTGGAGCCCGGTATGGAACAGACCCTAGACCTGAGCTCAGTGGACAGGAACATGTTGATGCGTGCCCTGAGGGGGGGGGGTGGCCAACATCCCCTGGGTGGTTCCACCTGATGTATTTTTGTAACAAGACACAAGGAGGCCCCAGGTTGTCACCCACATGTGTGATGTGGCCAGGTATCATGAGCGGATGGGTGTGGAGAGGTGGATCAGCTTTTCAATAGAACATATACATGTTATAGTGTCACTGTTATAGAACATTTGTTGGTAGTAATAGTCTACACAATCCTGGTACATGTCCAATAGCATGCATAAATATCCCCAATAACACAGACTGTCAGATGGGCAGCAATCTCAGAGCAGCCATACCACTGGCATATATGTAACCATAGTGGCCCTGACAATGGCATGTAGGTGAATAGTCTGTAACAGGCCAGCAATGATAGTGTCCACACAGGGAACATGGCTACAATCACATAGCAGAAGGTGTGGTACAATACAAAATCTTTCCAGATGGTAGTTAAGCTGTAGCCATACCTAATGAGTTGTGTGTGCAGTCTGTTGAAGCTGATATGGTGGGGGGGGGGGTGACAGAGATGTGTATTACAAACTGTGGTAACCTTGCCATATGAGTTGTTCAGGCCTGTTTCCATCTTTATGTCTTTCAGGCAAGATGTCACACGTCAGGTTACCTGTGTATTCAGTGGATGAAAATGAGGTCATCATCAACCACCTGGTACAGCACTACCAGGTGCTCTTTGGCAGGACAGACCATGAGCAGCAGGGGCTTACCACCATGTGGAACGATCTAGTCCACAGGGTCAATGATGTCAGCCTGCATAACCGCAGTTATGAGCAGGTCCGGCATCATTGCAGTGACCTGCTTCACAATGTCCATTGGTGTGCTGCTGCAGTCTGGGGGGATTACCTCACTACAGGGGGGGCATGCCATCCATCCCCCCTGACACTTGTGGAGGAGCTCCTGGCCTGCCTCATGGTACTTGTCTGTCTGGAAAACCAACAATCACTGGACCCCTTCGTGGAGGTGGGTGTCACCCACACACCAGCTGAGGAGCGTGCAGGTAAGGACACAGGGCACATCAGTAGAACACTGTTGTGTAAATATCTGCAGTGGTACAGGTAGATCATGCATATCTGACATGTCATAGATATATTGTGTTGCTGCATTGTAGTGATAAACAGATGTCCAGATGAGGTAGTATTGTAGAAATTTACCGTTGATATATGGTAGCACCGCACCCATAATGTAGCAGTGCCATAGGTGTGGCCACTGACATTGCACCTACATAAGAGGGTGAGAGATGCAATGTCAGGTGTGGCCACTGATATTGCATCTTTTCACCCTCTTATGTAGGTCCCTCTGGGATAACAACAAGGTAGCAGCCTGTAGTTGGTGAGTATGTATTATGTAGATGCATGCCAACACACCAGCCATGTAATGGTGATGGTATATTCCATGCACACATCTAACACACCTGCCCTGAATGCATGCTGTACATGTGCATGTATTGTTGCCATGAAATGCACAGTCTCACAGGGGTGACCATGATGGGGTATTGAAAGGGTATGTCACACACCTGCATGACAACTAACATCCTGTCATTGTGGAATGTGTCCACAGGGAGTAACATACTGTTGGTAGACATGGCCTACAGTAGTGACATGTTCTGAACAACACCCATATACAGTACAACACCAGTGTATATACCTGTAGGACAATGCCAACTGCTGCAGAGATGCACTATGGCATAAGGCATTACAGTAGTCCACATTATCAGCTGGGTCTAGGCTGCAACATGTGGTGTTCAGTATATGGGACACTGCAAAGTGACACAAATGTGTAGAGCTTACCTGTCATGCATCTGCATAAAAGCTGAGGGAGGGGGGTCTTAGCATGACACACCAGTGCACTGCAGCAGGGATCCTAAGGATGGTAGGAATGGCTCTATCTGCATACAGTCAGGTTCAGGACCTGTGGCAGCTGTAACCCTACCCACACTGCAATAGTGATGGCATTGTGTAAACACCATGGGATGTGCACATGAGTTGACCTTGCAATCATGCAGAATAGGGGGCCATGTGTGGGGTAGACTGAACATACACGGCAATTGCAGAAGGTCCACACTGGTATCTCCCTGCCATGAGCAGTGGCTACTGTAGTGCACACAACAAGAGGTGTGATAAACCGTCATGATAAGGGTGTGCACACATATACTCACATGGTGTGCATGCATTGTGGTCAGCAGCCGCACACCTAACACAATCTGTAGACACTGCATGTGAACGTACGGGACATATGTCACATACCGGGCTTGTGTACTGCTAAGATATGCAGTGCTGTGGTTCCATGGCAGATCAAGGATGTGCGTGTGTAATATTAATAAAGGTGTGTACATCCCCCATAGCCATGGTATGCTCTGATGGTTGTTGGTGTAAGCATTTATGCAGTGGTCATATATGGTCTGTTGATGTTGACAGCTGTAAATCAGGCATCAGGCACTCACCAATGACAACAGTCCACATATCATCCCAGGTATGTGTTGTTGAAAAACACAGGGGTTGTGAGAAGTAAAGCTGACATAACTGACACAGTACTACACATTCCACAATGGGTTGTACACCTGTGAGTTGTGGTGCACAGTACATGGCAGGGTGCAGAACAGGTGCTCAGCAATACTGTGTACATGGGTGCAGTGGTATTTAGGGGAAGGGGCATCACCTAGTCACAGCACATGCATCACACACATGTATACTGTTGCTAGCTTGGACTGAGTATAGCTGAACTGCATGCTGTTCTGTACCATATGTTCTGCATGTTGGCAGAAGGGTAATAGGAGGACTGTGTGTATGATCATTGTACAGCCTCACCTGTATGTATGTATGTGTGTGTGTGTGTGTGTGTGTGTGTGTGTGTGTGTGTGTGTGTGTGCATCCTGGTGGTTAGTTAGTTTGCCTGCATGGTCACTCTGGTGAAGTAGTGGGAGGTAGATACATGTATGATGCATGTGTGCATGCGTGTGCTTGTGTGTGTGGCCATGTATGCACATGTGTGATTATGGGGTGTTCATATGGCTGTAACCCCCTTTGGGACCATAGTACATAGACATGGACTGTCACACTACACACCAGGAATACCTGTCATGTGTGTAATCACAGGACAACAAATAGTATAATATGGTCTGTAGCATGGAACAGGCATCCAGAGGGAAGTTAGACTCCTGGTACACACTTAATATCTCAGTCAGAAGACAGGTCACCTACAACCCACTTATGCAGATCTCCAGATGCATTGGGGAAGTAATAGTCAACACCAGGGAGTGTATCCAAATATTACAGGTGTCACATGATGGGCTGACCGAGCAGCATATCTGGCATGTACTGAGCATTACATACACATGACACACCAGTGGGAGCTATTATGAATACAACATAGTAGCCCACACATATAAGGGCCATGCACATCATTCTGGCTATACAGAGAGTGCATACCAAATGACAGCAGTGAGGCCATGTAAATCCACTACACACAGGTCAGGCAGGTAAAGTAGCAACAAGCCTTGTGTTCTGGCCACTTGTGTGGGCATTTAGAGGACTGTGATGTTAATGAGTGGTATTAATGTGTGTATGTTAACGAGTGTGATGCAGAATGGGGTAATACAGGAACATATACATGGGACTGTTTGTAAAGCCATGGACATGTAGGCATTATGTGTGTGTGTATGTGTGTGTGTGTGTGTGTGTGTGTGTGTGTGTGTGTGGGTGTGTGTGTGTGTGTGTGTGTGTGTGTGTGTGTACTGTTAGGCAATGCTGTACAGGTTTTAACATTCATTTATTGTGTTCCCCCACAGGTGGCGAGGTGGGTCAGAGTCCCTCCTGCATGCAATCGGATTTAGGTGTCCATACAGACACCAATGATGATAATAATAATGTTGAGGTACAGGCAGTGTTGTCAGGGGCCGACACTGTGCCAACATTTGACATCCCCCTTTTAGCCACCCCACACACAGTTTCAGTGCCTATATGTGCCCCATCACCAGTGGCCAAAGCAGAGGAACAGCTGGCATTCAGTGGCAATGCACAGGAAAGTGTGGTAACCATGCCTACTGTGTCCAGTTGCAGCAGGCATAGCCAGATGTCTGGCAGGCTGCCACATAGGCAGATGTCCTAGGGCACTTATGGTAGGGCCGCTGGACATCATGCCCCTGGCAGAGGTGACATAGTTGCTACCAGCAGAAACATGTTTCAGGCTATAATGGTGGCTCAGGCATTTATTGAGCATTACACCAGACAGGGCCTTAGGCTGCAGACAGCTGCTGTCACATCTGTAAGTGACAACCTCCGTGAACTGTCGGGTGCCATCCGTGCTTCTACCGAGCAAGCGGATAGACGGTATGATGAGATGATGTTCTTCACCGGCAGTGGTGTGTCCAAGCTTCAACATGTGGTGGGGATGTGGCGACACCCGCATGTATATGGGTCAGCAACACCAACACCTTGCCATCAACTTGGACATGCTAGGACACCAATGGGCTCCTGTAGTGGCAGTAGCAGCCCCAGCAGTGCGGGGGTGTCTTGTCCACACCACACCACAGCAGGCCACATGCATGTTGTCCTGGCCAGTCCCAAGAGGGACCTGGTGCCAGTGGATAAATGTCATCAGCAGGTGAGAGTAGCACATCAACGCCTGTACCTGGATGTGCCCACGGAACCCCAGGAAAGCACAGTCCACGTATCTGTGGCCAGAGGCAGTTAACTGCACACCCTGGCAGGTATGGTCTGCAGCTGTGCATAAACGCCTGTGTAAGGCAGCCACATGGCAGAACTGTGTGCATGCATACCCACACACTATGCAAACACACCTAGGGAAACCCCATACCTACACACGCATCACCTCAGCCAGCTTCCCAGAGTACACCCCTCACCCACACACATGGTGTCAAATGTATGACCCACCCTCAGCCTCTGGCAAATCAACACCACACCCTGTGCATATGATGACACCTGTGCCCCATCCCTGTCATCGATACCATCGATGCAGGGACAGGCTGATATAGTTCTGATGCACATGGTGACTGTACAACAGTGTACCACAGTCCTGCAGTGTAACATGTTGTAGGGAGTAGAGTGTGAGGCATTTTTGGCAGGTAGTGTAGCCATCCAGCAATGATGCCGTATAGCTGTTAATAGCACTTGTTGGTTGTGGTCTCTAAAATGTTATGCAATTGTGTTTTAGGTGTACATGTGTTAGCACAAGGATGCCCTGTGCATATGATGATACCTGTGCCCCATTCCTGTCATCCATACCATCAATGCAGGGACAGGCTTATATGGTTCTGATGCACATGGTGACTGTACAACAGTGTACCACAGTCCTGCAGTGTAACATGTTGGAGGCAGTAGAGTGTGAGGCATAGTTTGCAGGTAGTGTAGCCATCCAGCAATGATGCCTTATAGTTGTTAGTAACACTGGTTGGTTGTGGTCACTAAAATGTTATGCAATTGTGTTGTAGGTGTACATGTGTTAGCATGAGGATGCCCTGTGCATATGATGATACCTGTGTCCCATACCTGTCATCCGTACCATTGATGCAGGGACAGGCTGATATGGTTCTGATGCACACAGTGACTGTACAACAGTGTACCACAATCCTGCAGTGTAACATGTTGTAGGGAGTAGAGTGTGAGGCTTATTTGGCAGGTAGTGTAGCCATCCAGAAATGAAGCCTTATAGCTGTTAGCAACACTGGTGGTTGTGGTCTCTAAAATGCTATCCATGTGTGTTGTAGGTGTACAAGTGTCAGCACTAGGATGGTCTGCAGTTATATTGCACAACGGGGTATGTCACTGTGCTGACACCATGGCAGTGACATATCTGGGGTGCAGTCAAACACATTTCACAGGTTACTATATGGTTATTGCCTGTGCCACATGGACAGGTGGCCCGCTGAAGAGTGTATACCCTGCAACCTGATGTAGACCCATCCACATACACGCACACACTGTTACTTGCCAACACTGGGACTAGACCTCTACCTAGCAATGTCATGATACTGATGTGTGTGCCTTACATTTCACACACCACATAGCATTTAGGGTGAGGTGTGTCCCAGGTTACATGGTACATGCAGAATATCCCCCGGCATGTACAGTATGCTAATGGGGGATATAATGGGTGTATTTGGATGATACATAGTATGGCATACCGTCATATACACATTTACAGACACATAACAGGCAGGCACACATCTGAGATAACAGGGCCTGATGTTGCTAAATACCTTGACCGTGTCTCCAATGTGTTACAGGCAGGCTGCACACATCACATGCATAACTAGCGTGGATTGTGGTAACAGTTAACTATATGATTGATGGTGAAAGTGGTAACCATAACGTGGTACATGACACATATACCTGGTGTACCATGGTGTAATAACAGTGTACACAGCACCCACAACCCCCACTGGATATTGTACTCCCTGACACCCATGATGACACTCTTCCATACCCACCATCATACATTGGCCATGACTGTGATACAACCCATAGTATACCCCAACATTGGTACTACAGGGATATGCATCTCATGCACATGCCACATGCATAGTAGGGTGTCAATCAAGTGTAGATTGCCTGTACATATCCCAGCTGGATACCCGCCATCTGCACATCTGTACAGGGACTGACAGTCATCAGCTTGGCAGGCAGCTATGCAGTAGCATGAGTGTGTTGACAGACCAGTAAGGGCTATATACTGTGACACAGCTCACACACCAGGGATACAACAGGGAGTCATCGGTGTCCAGCCATGCTAACAGGTGTGCCTTTTGTCAGTACTACATTAAGCACTCTTCTCTTGCCTGGGTTAGCACTATCAACAGTAATACTGCCATGATACACTACATGCCAGTGTGACAGCATGTACCCTGGGCTACTACACCTGTACATCACACATTCACATGGATAACAGTGCTGTATAGGCCTCATATATGTCTGTGTCCCACACATGATACTCACACCCCTTGTTACTGTAATGACAGCACATAGGTGCATGTATTGTACATGGCATTACATACACTTATTACAGGTTATCAGACTGGGTTGTGTGTCCTAGTTACTAGGGCTAAGCTATGCTTATCAAGTATCAGCATTGCTGCAATATAACAGCTAAGCTGATTTGCACACTGGTAAGCACTGCCTACACTGTGTAAGTGTACCTACACTACCTGCCAAATAAGCCTCACACTCTACTCCCTACGTATAGGCCTCATATATGTCTGTGTCCCACACATGATACTCACACCCCTTGTTACTGTAATGACAGCACATAGGTGCATGTATTGTACATGGCATTACATACACTTATTACAGGTTATCAGACTGGGTTGTGTGTCCTAGTTACTAGGGCTAAGCTATGCTTATCAAGTATCAGCATTGCTGCAATATAACAGCTAAGCTGATTTGCACACTGGTAAGCACTGCCTACACTGTGTAAGTGCTCGTACATTTACCCATAGCTTAGCACTGCTTAGCTTTGCACAAACCCATGCAAACACACTTAAAGCTGCTCAAAACTGCCTTAACCACTCTGTATCTGACAGTCCTGGTTTTGCCCAGCAACAAAATGAACAGCCCTTGCACCCAAGACCCTTTACACTGAAGTCACAGCACTTAACCACTACGCCATGACCACTGTGGAAACAGCTCTTGTTTTACCAATATAGCTGTCAATACACATATTGAGTAATACTGAACAATTGCCTTTAGTTCCTAAATTGTGTAGTCCTTGTTATTAATATGACTGTTGCATCACATATGTTGTGTTATCATAATGTACACATAGCAGATACATACGGAGAGATACGTGTGAGAGGGTTTACACAACCATGACATTTACTCACGACAGGAATATGGTTGTATACATATCATAGGTGTATATATGTCTACATGTACATATGTATGTATACTCATGCATATGTCTGTATACACATCTGTATAGTGCTACATATATAGGGCCATGTGTACATCTCTTCATATGTATATATATATATATATATATATATATATATATATATATATATATACATATATAGAGAGAGAGAGAGAGAGCTATACGTATATGTACATATAGATATATGTGTATATAGCTATATATGTATGCGCATTCTATGTGTACAGATATGGCTAGTTACGTTGGTATATATATATATATATATATATATATATATATATATATATATATATATATATAAATTATATGTGTATACATATCTGTTCTGATATACCTACTACTGTCAATATATCTGTAGATATCCATACGTATATGTGCATATGTATCACTATCTGTATATGTGTAGGCATGTATTGCTCTGTATATGTATATATCTGGGTGTGTATATGTATATCTATGTACATATACATATCCATCTATATATGTCGATATGTATATGTGTAATCATATATATATATATATATATATCTGGATAATTATATGTACATATATTTTCACCATATGTCCTGGACATGGAGTGTATCCCTACCCTAGCCCCTATAGTCCCACCTTCATAGTACAAGGAGATGTCAGGTACGTATAGCAGGTATAGCAGGTATATTAGTAGACTATTGTTACTGTAATTGGGATTGTCTTCATAGACATGGTGTGTGTGGGAGGTCACATCTGCTTTTCACATGTGTGCCATTAGCTACTGACAGACATCCTAAGGACATCATAGTAAAGTACCGTCGCTAGCACATAATGCCCTTGTGGACTGTAGCAGAGATATTGGCCAATGTATGTGGACATTCTGACACACTCTGTACAGTCCAGAGGTATACACAGAACCCCTTAGTGCAAAACATGTGTACCATGCTGGACAATATGGATGTTAACAGCCATGTAGATGGGTATAACACTTAACAACTGGTATACATATGCCACCATAGGTTATGCAGTCACACACCCCTGTCTGGTCTGACACATAATAACCACTGGTACAGGGGTGCCATGGCCACATACTATCCAGTAGATACTGACATACATCTGTATAGCATCCCACTACTCTGTCTGACATACATGACTGTTAAGGGAGGCCCGGCAGCAGTACATCAGGCAAGTGTCTGCACATGACATCTCACTGGGTAAGTACACTAAGCTGCAAGGCATGTAACAATGATGCACTGTGCAGGCTACAGCCAGACTGGCAACACTGACCTACATCTCTTTTGGGGGAATGCACATGTACCTCCATATACAGCAGGCTCTACAGGCATGTCACAGCACAGGGTAAGATACACCTGTGTGAAAGTGCATTACCACAACCAATGTGAACACAGCCACAGCCACATATGGTAAGCTAGCATAATATTGCAGTATATGGACTATCTGTTCAACACCAACCTCATATGTGCCACTCACAGATTAACCCTACATATACTGGGCTGCTACACAGTTTGGTCTGATGGTTGTCTGTGGTATGGGACATGTGTGTGTGTATAGCCCTACAAACATGTAAGCCAATATGGTAACATACAGTGGAGCAGCATGTAACATCAGATAGAACGGGACCTAGAACAATGACATCTACCACAGTCTATACACAGGCTAAAGTCAGTGGCGGCTGGTGACTTCAAATCATAGGGGGGCTGCAGGAGACAGCTGGATGGGTGTGGCCAACAAGACGGGGTGGCGATGGTGCAATGGGATTAATGCTTAACATACTTATTTACATGAAATAAATGCTCAGTCAGTATGGCACATGCTGAATAGTCTACACAGCACACATTGTTACATACACACATTGGTTTGAACACTTACCTCTGCGGTATACTGCAAACAGTACTTCATACTCCATTTCTGCACCCGAGGAGAAGCTGTCGTGCACCTTAGAAGCTGTGGTCTGGAACACATCAGGTCATACTGAATTTCTCCCACCCCCTTTTTCATGGAGGCTCAAAAGGGACAGTTTTAAGTTTCCCAAAGCAAATAATATTCACATGACCCCCAGCTGGTTCCAAACAGGTGCTTGTAGTCTTTCAGTTGTTCCAGTTAGGGGTTTGCCACATCAGATCTGTTTCCATTGGTTCCTGTCCTCTGCATCTTGCTCTGTCACCACATCACTTCCTCTACCACATCCAAAAATCTAATTACAAGTCCTTCCTCTTTTCTTCCCTGGCAGCTCCATCCTTAGCATCCTTCTCCCAATATACCTAGTAGCATCCCTCCTTAGCATCCCTCCTCAGCACATGTCCAAATCACACTCTACCTTTGGGCATGCCTTCCCCCTCTTCTAGAGCCAACAGTAGCCTCCCCCCAATTTCTGCCTTCCCCCTCTTCTAGAGCCAACAGTAGCCTCCCCCCAATTTCTGCCAGCACCCTTTTGGTAAAGAGTAGTACTGGTGGTGGTGATTGTTAACCTGGGCCTCGCCCTCGACCAGTCCTGTATCAAAATCTGTATTGTCCCACAAAATTTTGTCAGGAGGTTATATGTGGTGATGTCCAGGCTTCCTGACATAACCCTCCCCATTTATCCGGGCTTGGGACCGGCACGAAGAAATGCACTGGCTTGTGCATCCCCAGTGGCTGGGTTACATAAGTGCTTGTAGTACTAGTATAGTACCAAATAAGTGCCTCTTGTGTTCTTCTGTATGGTGTTCCATTACTTATAGATAAAGTCCATTTGTCTCTCTTTATTTTGTGCAAAATAATCAATAACTCTGTGGTTGAAGTTGGGTATACTATAGCAATAACCCACGTCTGGGTGTGGGTAATGCTAAATTTACCCACGGTTGGCGTGGTTTGGTCCCGAGGGTGAAGCCCGAGGGACCAAACAAAGCCAACTGTGGGTAAATTTAGCATTACCCACACCCAGAAGTGGGTTATTGCTATTATACCATGACATTATTTAAGAAAAGAAACTATTACTTTTCTTAAATAATGGCATAGTATAATGCCTGTTTACTGCCCTTCCGCAGATGTCTGGCATCTGCGGCAGTTCTGATGTACTGTGCGCCTGCGCAGTACATCAGAGTTGTAAAGCAAACGGAGAAAGCAAGATCTCCGTTGCTTTTTTTAGTGTCTCGCTATGTTAAATGAGTTTAACATAGCGAGACAGTTTTAAAATAAGCAACGGAGATGTCCGTTGCTTATTTTAAAACTGTCTCGCTATGTTAAACTCATTTAACATAGCGAAACTAAAAAGCAACGGAGATATTGCTTTCTCCGTTAACAAACACTGTCTCGCTATGTTAAATGGGTTTAACATAGCGAAACAGCTTTAAAATAAGCAACGGAGATCTCCGTTGCTTATTTTAAAGCTGTCTCGCTATGTTAAACCCATTTAACATAGCGACAGTGTTAAAACGAAGTTATACTAATGGAAAAAAGTCCGGGCGACCGGACCTTTTTCCATTAGTATAACTCGATTTACAACGGGCACGCTGGCCAATCAGCGTGCACGTTTTGGGGGGATCATGGTATAATCCGCATTAACTCCTTTCCTATGGAAAGCATAGCCAATGCATTCAATCTGTCTTGCCCCATTGTAGAACGAAGAAACGTTTTAATCCTTTTCAGTGTTGAGAAACACCTTTCTGCCTCAGCAGTTGACATTGGTGTGGTGGCTATAATTAACAACACTTTGTAAGTCTGTGAAAACACACTGGTTAAGGAGTTGTCCAACAAGAATTTTAACATCTTGACTGCACTGCCAGCTGCTTTAAAGTCTTCACGTTGATACACCACTCCAAGTTCTGTTCTAAGTTGTCCCCTCATCAGGAATGGATAGCTGTCCATTGTTCCTGTGAACAGATTTTCTGGAAACTCTCTTATGTATGTTGAAAACTTTCCAGGCAGAAGTAACTGAGAAGCTTGAAGATGGCCAATTTGTTGAAATCGTGATGTTGCCTGGAACCTTATGACATCACACACTTCCTTTGCAGCAATTGGCAAGGTCTCATGCAGTGGTCGGGAAGCTGATGGCCCTCGTCTACGTTTTGACCGGATGTTCTCTGTATGTAGGTACTGCTCTGCAATACCATCGATACCCGATCTGACACCGTCACTTGCATCCAAAAATGTATGAACATCCTTTTCAACAGCAGTTGCATCTGTGGTACGACACTGAAGTTGCCTGTACAGAACATCAACATGGGGCATTATACAATGGAAGACAGCAAGCCAAAATTTAAATTGGTCATCTTCAAGTGATCGCAATAGCCCATTTGCTTCCAGTATAGTTGCTGTACCAGATGTAGGATTCCTGTACAAATAATCAAAGCACTCTTCCAGGGACTCCAAGTTCTCGTACACTGCATTTACAATACGGATGTTAAAATTCCACCGTGTTCCTGACACTCTTGGCATGCGTCGTGATACTATATTATCCAGAGCAGCTTGTCTTTGAGCTGAACGACTGAAAAAGGCTGGAATTCCACCAAGTGTTACAAAAAATGTCCTTGCTTCAGTATTCTGTTGTGCGGCTCTTTGCATTACCAGATTAAGTTGGTGGGCATAGCAGTGTACATAGTAGGCATATTTAAACTTTTCTCTTATGATGGCCTGGAACCCATGCTGAACACCACTCATAACTGATGCACCATCATAACTTTGAGCAATCACTTTTTCATGCTGGTCTCCCCCTACTTCCTTCAACTGTTGTTCTATCACAACAGCAATATGTTGCGCTGTCTGTCCAAGTGGTGTAAAGTATCCCCAAAAACGTTCCACCACCTGTCCATTGACAATGTAACGGAACACAATAGCTATTTGCCATGTTGCAGCAAAATCAGTGGTTTCAACTGCAATTACTGCTATAAATTTTGCAGTACGAATCTCTTTTTTTATTTCTTCTTTGCATAGTGTTAGCATGCAGTCCAGGAGTTCATTTTGAATAGTTTTTGATGTTCCTTTGAAAACAGTTGAAGCTGCCACGTGGTCCAACAACTTCTTATCAAACTGGCTGACTAATTCTACTATTGCCCGGAAGTTTCCTGGATTCCTTGACTCTTCAGACTCATCATGACCTCTGAAAGCTAGTTCTTGTGCACCACACGTCTTCATGCATTCTATTAAAATAGACAGAACTTGACGGTTGTCATCCACTTTCTTGTTGTGTCTTTCTACTGATAACTGGTATCCACTACTTAACTGACACCCGATATCCACAGTTCCCAACACTGCTAGACTAATTTGGTTGTCTAGATGTTTAGCAGACTGTTCATGCCTTCTGGACTTTTCTTCCAGTCTCTTCAGGTCATCCATACCCTTTGATGTCCAGGCTTCCTCTCCACCAAATAACAAACATGGGAAGCAGTACAAGCCGTTTGTTTCCTCACAACCACAGATCCAGGTGTGTTTGTCATACACTGACCTGTTGAAGCTGCGTGTGCATGTTCTTGACCTACTTGTACCTGCAGACTCTATCTTCAGATCAGGTGTGGGTCTTCCAGTCCTCTTGATTCTTAACTTCTCATTAAGAGTCAACTCTTTAAAATTAATAGATTTCAGATAGGCCACTGTAACACTCTGCTCACTCTGTTCACTCATTCTGGTTATTGTAGTTGAGTTGTTGCAACTCTGAAATGAAGATATTGCAGAAATGATTTAAGTGCCACTGTTGTATACATGTAATGATTTACAGCTTCAGAAACAGCACTCATTTCATTGACAGTGCCACAGCCATGATCTACCAACTATCTGGCTTGGCCTTGCCAGGATTAAAGACTATTAATGCATTTGTGATGCACACACTGTCACAGCTTATATTGTCTTTGCAGGACTAACAGGGGCAGTCATTCCATTGCCTCCACTATACTTTCTGCTTTGATCCTTCCAGCATTAAAATATATCTGCTGCACAGAGACTGTAGTCACACAGCCTGTATGCATATTGCTTACTCTCTCAGAGTTTTGCAAAGCCAGAATTACAACACTAAATGGTTATTTCATTCCAACACTGGCGACATGAAAGTCCCCCCCATCCCAACAGCCTACCAAAAGTACCTGGCTCAAAAACCTCTGAAATCAGAAAGCAAAACAGTAATGAACTGCAAATGGCTGCATTAATTTAGTCCATTGCACAGAAATGGTAGTTACAGGCTTGCCCAACAGCAGACTTTACCCAAACAGTCATCTTGCAAAGCCATAACTGACAGTAAACAAGGGCAGTCACCTCAATGAATTCACAAACACCCCCCCTCCCATTACCCAATGAAGTAGCTGCTTTTCACTGGTCAGGATTAAAGTACAAATACTAACAACTGCATTGCATACTTTCATTTTGCTGACAGACTCACTATCACAGCTTGTGTGCATCAGCCGAGTACACATTTAATTTTAAAATTAATTTTACTTACCAGACTTTCTACAATAAAACATGGTTTAACAAAAATTCCTTGACCCCCCCCCCCACCACACACATACAAACCACTCAGATTTCAGAGCTTCAGCTTCTGGTCGATCTTACTTCAGTGAAATCGACATTACTGTTGAAAATGTAGACAGAACTGCAGGTATTCACACAAGCATTGCCCCCAGCCCAACTCCCCCTACCCAGAGAAACTGCTTTCAGCCTACAATGTTTAAGCGAAATAAATCACGATGGTTGCATTTCTTTCACATCACAATAGCCAAGAACTTGCACATAATCTTACTTTATTTGCTGGTGTGTCTGTAAACTACATGCTATTTCATTTCAGAGACCCCCTCCAGGCTATTTCTGACAAAAAATATCTAAAATGCCCCAAGCTCCCAAAAGAAAGACTACTAAAAATGGCCAAAAATATCATACTGTATCATGTTATGTAACCACCATAGTCATGTACAAGCTTCACATGCAGTCGTTTCCTTATTTGTATGCACAATATCTTTTAATTTTATTTTCCAGAAAAGGAGGATGCATACAGAGTACCAGTCCCAGACCAATGCACATTTCCATTTCACATGTACTGATTCTGAAGTATTCAAGTACCACAGATACTGATTTAAACACAAGGCATGTGTAGTACACTGCCTGCTTATTTTTAGATTATTCTAATGCAAGCATTCTACCCTAATTGAAAATGTTATGTTTTTCATTTTCTTATAATTATAGCTACTCTCAGACAATATACTGGCAAAAAAAAAAAAAAAAAATATATATATATATATATATATATATATATATAAATACAATATAGAAGTGCAGTAGTGGTAGTGCTAATGACCCACCCCCTAAAAAATAATTACACTCAGACGTCTTGTTCTGGGAAAATGTTAAGAGTACAACAAAGAAAAATATAACACTGCAGTGCAAGTTTGTTAAGAGGGAAGCACATCAGCTAACTTAGATAAATGTGTCACTGGACTGCTTGCTGTCGCCAAGTTAACCACTGAATATGATCACAAGTACACTAAAACAAACACATGAAACATTAATCCTCAGGGCAGGGTAAACACCTGGACTGCCATAAACCCATAAAAGTCAGCATTTTCTGCATGCTGTTAACTACCAATCTATTCAGCCTGTAGACACTCGGTCTCCAACTTCATTTAAGAGTGTGAAATAATTTTATAACTTAAAGCCATTTACTATGTGCTGTAACTACCAAGCTATTTAGCCTGTAGACACTCTGTCTCCAACTTCATTTCAGAGTGTGAAATTTGTATAACTTAAAGCCATTTACTTTGTGCTGCTATTTTTGGGGAGGGAATAGAATTCCTAGCCTTCTGATCTTCCAGAATCTAATAAGGGTTATTCTGCTCTTAAGTTAAGAGTCTCTCCACACTGTATAATTACTTATCTCTTGTGTATAATTAATCTGCATCCTTTCTGTAATGTTGGTGCAATCTGAAGTGGGTCTTGGGGGAGGGCCAAATGAATGTTTAACTACCTCAGACAGTATTGTTTTGCCAGGTGTAGCCTGAAGCCAGTATGATTCACTGGAGTGTATTAATCCATTGCATTAGTCAATCATTAAATTTGTTAATCTCCAAGACATTAGCTTAAAATACTTTAAACTTTATAACTTTATATATATATATATATATATATATATATATATATATATATATATATATATATATATATATATATATATATATACATATATATAAAATTATATTATACACACACACCCCTCAAGTTACCTTGCATTTTGCTACTTTAGGTACAGAAACCAAGACTGCGAAGTGTGTAAACATTTATTCTTACAGGGAAAAGTACATTTGCTAGCATTCTCTCTTTCACTACTATGCTCAAAACCACAAAAACTGGTATTTTAAATACACTTGCTTCCCTGTTTGCCAACAAGCTATCACTATGAGAGTCCAACCAAAACAAAAATGAAGTTTAGAAGAAAATATTTCAATGCCTTGGCTACATGACAGCTTACTTAATATCTAGATGGGAAGCAAAGGCTGTGATGCATCAAAAAAATAATTACTGGAATGCCAGTCAAAAAAAATAAAGTATAAAAAAAACAAGCAGCCAACAAAATCCTTTCTGAATACACAAAATCAACAGTATAAAAATGACAGAAAACCAGAACATTCTGCAAAACAAAGGACAGATTAAAAGCCATGACTGTACTTGTGTCTACCTTGGATACTCTAAGTGCTCCTTGCCTGGGCACATCTAAAGTCACTACATGGGGGTACAAGTTACAACAAGTATGTCGCAATTTGAAACGTCTCCAGCTGATGGCCCTGAGCCCCTGACACATTTCATATACTCTCAACCTCAGAGCAAGAAATCTAGATAAGGCCATAAATAAAAGTAGGACAAAGGTCCAAAAAATAGACAATTTTTAAATGCTGCTCTTACAAACTTAGAAAGAGCAGTAGGTCTTGCATCAGTATGACTTTTCTGCAGGGTATGAAATCTGAAACTCAAAAACACCTGTCAGTGAACCTAAGAATATTGCAGAAATGCTCATCACTGTTGCTTAGTTTTCCAACTTGTAAACACAGCATTTATACCTACTCTGTCTGTGCATATCAGGTATCCAATGTACTCCATCTTACTTCTCACAAATACACAAGTCCTGCCAAACCACAGAGTGATGGTTTAAAGTGAGCAAATGACAAGAGTTATTCACCCTGGCAACCATACCCCCATCCATAAGTTGCAGTCTGACATCTGATGGCTATATAATATTATTTCATAGCCACAATCCACTCAAAAAATTGACCACACGTTTCCAGGTTGTGCCATGCAAATTACAAAGGTAGAAACATTGCCAAAATATCTGGTTTGCCACTGCCAGCATAATTTTAAATAATAATACATATCTTATTACACTATTCCTGTCATCTCAGCTGTCCTCACAAATCAAATAGACAATATCTGGTTGATGACTGCTAGCATCATTGCAAGGATAATAACAAAATCTGTCTTTCCACATCATTCCATTCATCTAAACATACACTAGTCTGGAAGCTGTGCATCCACAAGGTTAATGACACAATCTAGCAATTGGTTATGTTTTAAAAAAGGAGTTTTTACAGTATTTGTGACCAAAAAGAAACGTTAACTGCCGTGGTTCACTTTCTTCATCTCTGCATCCTGCCTTTGCTCCCCACAAAATGTGATTCATGAAAACTGACATTAACTCATATGAAAAATGCCTGCCAGTAAGAAACAGTACATTTGTTTAAAACACAGTATGGAGAAGATTATATGTCAAAAGGAAAACAACTTTTTCTATTTTTTTTAATGAGAGTGAGTTTACTACATAGCTCTCAACCTTTCATCTCTAAAATGAGGAACAGTCACCTTCATAATGTGGGACAAATGGGCAAAATGTGGAACACATACTAATGTGGCTTACTAACAACTTCAACTAGGAAGGTCATAGGATGGTTAAAATATGCTGGTTTTAACTTATAAAGAAGATCCTTTAATGAATTAATATGATTAATTTCTATTTGCCATGGATTTCACTTAAAAAAATTCTCACTGAATGTGTGACACTGACAGACTCTTTCAATGTGGAACTGTGAGGAACATGAACTTTTTAAGACCCCAAATGAGGTATGTTCCTCGTAATGAGGTACACTTGAGAGGTATGATTTACTACGCTGTTTTAAACAAAAAATAACGCTTTCTCGTGGGTTTACAATAAATTGCGTTTCAAAGACTTCACAATGGCTGTGCAGCGTTTTTAGTGTTAATTTTCTACCAGTTGCTTAGTTATACAACAACACAAAGATGCTTAACATGTACATACAACACAGCCCGTTTTATGACAAAGTTATTTCTGTATTTTCTTAATGTACTACAAACTTTTAATTTTGTTTTGAACTTTCTGAAAGTCAATAATTTTGGCTCAATATTTAGCTGTTTGACCTTCTCATCTATCAATAATGTGAACTAGATGTGTATAAATTATGGCTGTTTCAGTGCAATGTGGCATGAATTGTAACCAAGTTACTTGCAAATGTAGCCTTGTGTTTAAACAACCTTAATTAACATTAAGACATCCTCCAGAAATATCTAACTCTGAATTTTTTGAATTACAATCTTATAATCTTACATTTAATCAATTTTAACAATGTCCACATAGACACAATAAAAAAGAAAGGCAATCTGCTCAGCTTATTGACATATCATGCCTTTTTATCCCAGTCTGTTATAGGAAATTACACACACACACACACACACACACACAGACACACACACACACACACACACACACACACACACACACACACACACACACACACACACACACACACAAACTTCGTAGCGAAGGATTACCATGTGATCTCCTTTTAAAATATTCTATAGCATATTTGTCTAAAATGTAGTTCTAGTGCAAACTCTGTACAGGGTCGTTGAATCAATCATCCAGGTAAAGGATCTACAAAAAGTATCCAACATACATGGTACACCATGCCCATCAACCAAATGACAAATAGACTCATCAATAACTTTCAAAAGCATGTGTACGCCTTGTACTTATTTCACAGTAAAACTGCCCTAGCAACACCGGCCAGCCAGGATATAAACAAACAGGTATGTGACAAAACAAACATTACAGGTAATATTAGCTCTGTATAAAGTTCCTCACATGGTAGTTTAAAGGTATCGTAGGCAGCAAGCATTTACAGTGATATTCTGGCAAAGTGAACAGGAAGCCAGTCATGACACCATAATCTAAATTAATACCCAATGGCAATAGTTTCATTTTCAGCTGAAATGCTTCAGGTATAAATAATTCAGTGTGATTTAATCAATGCATAGTTAGTCAAAACAAAAAAAAGGTTTAAACCCTTGTAAGTGAAACACTAAAAGTCACAACAAACAAAAACACTGGCCCATGTACTTTGGGACTAAGGCGAGGGCATGTCTCTATGCCTTAAACTTAATATAAACTATCTTTTAGGTCATGCAAACTCAGAGAAAATGTAGACAGTTGAAAAAAAAAATCAGACCCTCAAGAAGGATACAGTCTGTGACCTTGGTAATGACAATGTATTGAAACTACATGCTAAATGACTATAAAATGAAATATAGATTTATGGTGTTTCAAAGTTAACTTAATTTGCAGTAGTACTGTATAAATGATCGAGTAGTTTCCTGCAGAGATTTTCAAAAGTAATGCAATATGATTGAATATTCATAGCAATATCTGTGCAACACCATTAAACTTTTTTAAATTTCTTAGAAAAAAAAAAATCACAATTCTGAGAAGCCACTGAAGCTCAGCCTTTTGTGTTTGGTTTACCAAGTAAGAGAGTCCCTATTTAATTTACTTACAGTTACTTAATTCTGCAGCACGCACCCTGTACTTTCTTTCTTCTTCTATCTTCTTCACTCCAAGTAATTTAAACGATAACCCGATAATCCCTCCAGGCTCCAAATAGAAATGAAAAAAAAAAAAAAGACAATGATGATCACACAAGTAATTTTGGCAAAAAAAGAAAGCTCAATTCCTCATCGGATCCTAAACTAAACTGACTGATTCTCGCTCTCTTCCCAGCTCATAAAGCCCGGGAAGACAGCGACAACCAATCAGCAGCATTTAGGCTTTAGCCCAGCAGGCACATCATGACTGACATGCCTGCGGACGTCGCAGTCCAAGCCCCTTCCAAGTCTATGCGGTTTGGAACTGCTGCCGCATAGACTTCTGGGCATCACAATGATGCCTCAATTGCTCCTCCGGGCTGCAATGAAAACAAACAAAAAAAAAAAGCTGTTTACAACCGCCGCGGTTAAGGTGCGCAATGCGCATGCTCGTACTTTCGGGTCGCGGACTCGAAATTTAAAGTAAAAAAAAGAGATTTCTTTTTTTTTTTAATTTAATGATTAAATAGTACACAAGACCAAAAACAACTGAGGGGGCTGCAGTCCGGCAGTCCGATGCCACGAGCCGCCCCTGGCTAAAGTACATATTAACAATGCACACACTGCCAACATTTACCATAAGTACACAGACCTCAGTACTGTACAAAAAATCAAAGAATGTCCAGGTTATGTCATCAAATATGACCTCTACTGTACACAGCATGTGTAGCAGTCTGATATCTCACTGGCTTGTTCTCAGATATGATGACACTAATGATGGTGTACAGCACATATGCACCTCTTAAAGCATGACATAAGTACAAAGGTTGACAGAGTTGTGGCTGGAAGTACATACACAGGGCCAATATTGACATGTTGCTGTGATAACCTCATACATTTACTGTTCTAACAGGGTTTGTTGCAACATATGTCCTATGAGGGATATGAAGTCAGTAACTGTCATGGCGTTCACCATCTACAGACTGCAATCCTCACACTACCTGCTGCAGTTCACAGATAGATGCTCTCTTGGTAACACATTAAACCAAAGGCACAACACACTGCCCAGTTTGCAGATGACACTACAGATGGGGATTCACACACACACACACACACTGTTAAACCAACATTACTGCAAATGCAGTATAGCAGCACTTACAGTCTGTAGTCAAGTCAGGCACATCCTCCTCTTGTGTGTTGCCCTGTTTCCACAGTGTATGTTGCTAGAGGTGAATCTCCAATCCATCTGAGATGCTGTTTGCCAAACAACAGATCCAGTTCCTGCTCACAATGAATGAAAAGGTCCAACACCATCATGATGTTCCTAGATATTGGAGTGTGTTTACATGCAATTGCCAGTGGTAATGTTTCCACAGCTGTTCCACATGCAATCAGCTAGGGGAGGGCTGCAATTCATGCAGAGGCTATCAGCTGATCATGAGCATCACTTAAAATACACATGCTGCTGCCTAAGTAAAGCAGGTGTAGGTCTCCACATCCACCAGAGAGGAAGTGAGAGAGGTAGACAGAGGCAAAGATGGGTGGGAGAGTAAAACTTAAGCATGTTTGTGTCACACACCTATCAGCACAGGGTATCAAACTCCTGACGACTATGTAGTGCTATCACAATTCTATGCATTTACTGGATGTGCCACATAGGTTACATGTTGTGGAGCCCTCAGAACATATATGTGATGGTAAGTGACATCTGCAACAGGGATATGGTAGCTATATGGTAGGTGTAGTACACTTGCCTGTCCACATGAACAGGTGCCAGCACCAACACAGCCACATTCTTACAGTGATGCACACACATTGACACACTTGGCAGGGCCAGGAATACAACCCATCACTAGTGCGATTGCCACAGCACATTACTGCACAGGTATCACATGCAACACAGGGGTCATACAGAGGTGATATGGGCAAAGGGTATTGGGAGGTGTCTGACATTGAACAGCATGCTTCAATATGCCAATCGGGGTTGTAGTGAGTGTGGATGTGATCATACGTATCATGCAACACACATAAAGACACAGTGTGCCAGTACTAACATGCATGGGTGCATTTCTGCATGGGTGTGTGGTGGTCGACTCTGCCAGATGGCTGTACAAGGCTAGGTGATGGGTATACCTTGGCATAAGGTCACATGACAAAGGTCAGCATTGTGGCTCAGGGCTGTAGTTTCTGCATTTGTCCACACAGGTGGGTATTGCATCCCCCATCCAGTCACTTGGGTGACTATTGTGTGTGGCCAATGCTGTGCATCACTTGCCATATATGTGTTCCTTAGTCCATGACATGGATGGTGTCTGGAATGTGCACACTTCCCACATGCATGTATAGTGACAATGTGGAACTGTACCTGGGGTGTCTGACCCATGTTGTGTACACAGATTATCATCAGGTGTGCCAGTCTTGGCCACCTGTGGTGGGAACTGGTAACGGACAGCAGGTTTACCCTGCACCTACATTGATAGCATGCTAATGGCATTCCCTGGTGTCAGTGGCATCTGTCCATACAGGACATGTTTTCAGGCATGGTATGTCCTTTGTGGGTCACATATGATGGCACAATAGGTGTTGCAAGTGTCCAGTGGAGAACATGGAGAAGGTGCACTATTTGCATGTATGTGCCTATTGGGCAGATGGACAGGGTGCCATGTCCTCTGTAGCCCACTGCAATCACTCCATAGTTACTATCGGTGGCCAATATGCAGTGCACTACCCACATATTGGCTGTTGCCTAGGCATGTGTGTGTGTGTGTGTGTGTGTGTGTGTGTGTGTGTGTGTGTGTGTGTATGAGACATGGGTTGTGAGTGTGCGCTGAGTAACACTGGGGTTGCTAACTGTGATTGCCTGGCCTTGATCCTATGTATGGGTATGGATTTGCAGCCCAGCCTTTCGGCTAGTTCACATCTGTTATCCCTGTAGGGCCACCATATAAGAAATTTGCAAAAAACACTCCACATTGGGCCCAGGTGTCACACACTCACATTCACAAAGGATACGAGTTACTAACACACACACACACACACACACACACACACACACACACACACACACACACACACACCTGTCATGTCTCGGAGTAGAGCCCCTACCTAACTAGTTTATTACACTACAGCACTACACAGTTATAGTACGCTGCCCAAAGGTGTATGTCACATTGGTAATCCTGCTGATGTCATCCAAAGTAGGACATTCGAATTTTAGTTGGGAGAGGGTGGCCTAATGGTCAAGGTGGTTTCCTTACAAGCACAAGGTGCAGGGTTTGTGTCTCACAAGGGATAATTGGCTATGCTTACAATGGCTCGCAAGGGCAGTTATCCTAGTACTCACCTATGAACCTAGTGAGTGTGGCTAGGCTAAAATGCATTGCTCCCAACACAGACAGTGAAATACACACACAAAACATCCACAACTGACACATGTGGGTATAGAACCCCTAACAGAGGTCTAAATCACACTACAGCATGGAGCTGTTATAGGACACACCACATGGATTACTGAAGAATTCCTTCCCCAAAGGTGTATTTCATAATGAAAGACAGCATGATTGCCAAAGTATGTCATTTGAAATGTGCCGAGTGTGACTAGCCTAAAATGCATTGCTCCCTACACAGACATTGAAACACACACAAAATGTCCAGAACTGCCAAGGGTGGGAATAGAAACCTACCAGAGTTCTATATCACACTACAGCAGTATGCATTTACAGGATGCACTATGGAGATTACTGGACTACATCCTTCCCGGAGGTGTATTTCTAGGTGGATGACATCAGCGGCCTTGCCAAAGTTGAGCATTTGCATTGTAGGGAGTGTGACTACCCTAAAAAGCACTGCTTTCTACACAGACACACACACTTGCCAAGTGTGGGATTAGAATAGCTACCTAACTAATTTATCACACTGCAGCAGTCTGCAGCTACAGGACACGCTACAGAGATTAGTAGCCGACAACCTTCCCATAGGTGTATTTCTAGGTGGATGACATCAGCAGCCTTGCCAAAGTTGAGCATTTGCATTGTAGGGAGTGTGACTACCCTATAAAGCATTGCTCTCTACACAGACAGAGTCTGACAGACACACACACTTGCCAAGTCTGGGATTAAAACAGCTACCTAACTAATTTATCACACTACAACAGTACGAAGTCACAAGACATGCTACAACCTCTCCAGAGGTGTATTACTAGGCAAATAACATCAACAGCCTTGCCAAAGTTGTGCATTTGAATTGTAAGGAGTGTGACTACCCTAAAAAGCATTGCTCTCTACACAGACAGACACACACACAGTTGCCATGTCTGGGATTTGAACTCCTACCTACCTATGTTATCACACTACAGCAGTATGCAGTTATGGGACATGCCACAGATATTACAAGGCTACAGCTCTCACAAAGGTGTATTTCACAGTGGATGACCTCACCAGGCTTGTCATAGTAGGGCTATGGGGAGGGCAGTGTGTATGTATGGGCCATAACCCATTCATCTAGAAGTTGACATGCCACATGCGGGCACACACAGGGTCATATTTCACAGGTACGTGTATACAGCTGCTAAATGACTACTTCCTTGTATGGTCATGTTGCACAGCTGGCACGTGCGCCTCATAGTCTGTCATGCTGACAGATACTGGTGGCTAGTATCTGCAGTGAGTGACATCTGACCCTCATTTGGTTGGGGCCCTTTGGCTGTCTGCTGGGTGGGACAGGCCTGGATGGCTCCTTGTCATGGTCACCCTCTTCCACACAACTATGTACGTCTACCTTTGGCTTATTATAGTGTGCCGTATATGTCTGTATTCCTATCCACTGTGTGTGCAAGGCATAAGTGGTGTATACTGATGAGTGTCTGCACTAACAACTGCGACTGCCAGATATGTCTGGTCCACTGGTATTTGCAGACATGGGCTTCATGTGTTTAACTGTGTGAGCATGCCCAGTATGACCTTTCAGTATGGTGTTGACTGACATTGCCTTCATTTCTCTGTGTGTGTGGGCATGCCCAGTATGTACATCTGTATTTAATGTGTGGATTGAGTCCAGGTGGTTTGTACTGCAGTGCTGACCTTTGTGTTGTACACCGACAGGTGGCATGCTGTTTCTACAGTGTATCCATCAAGCATTTGGCATTGACTGTTCCTACATTTCTGCATAGGATGGGGGGGGCTCACCTGACTATTTCTACATTTCTACACAGGATTGGGGGGGGCACAACTGACTATTACATTGCTACATAGGGTGGGGGCTCACCTGACTATTTCTACATTTCCACACAGGATGATGGGGCATACCTGACTGTTCTTACATTACTACAGGGGGCACACCTCTCTATTTCTACATTTCTACACAGGGTTTGGGAGGCAAACCTGACAGTTATTACATTACTATGTAGGATGGGGGGGGGTGCTCACCTGACTATTTCTACATTTCTACACAGGATGGGGGGGCAAACCTGACTGTTCTTACATGACTACATGGGGGGTGCACACCTGTCTATTTCTACATTTCTACACAGGGTTGGGGGGGCACACCTGACTCTTATTACATTACTATATAGGATGGGGTGAGGCACACCTGTCTGTTTCTACATTTCTACACAGGATTGGAGGAGGCACACCTGAGTGTTGCTACATTTCTACATTGGATGGGGGAGCACACCTGACTATTTCTACATTTCTACACAGGATTAGGGGGGGCACACCTGACTGTTATTACATTACTACATAGGGTGGGAGGCACATCTATCTATTTCTACATTTCTACACAGGGTTGGGAGGCACACCTGACTGTTATTACATTACTACATAGGGTGGGGGGCACACCTGTCTATTTCTACATTTCTACACAGGGTTGGGGGGGCACACCTGACTGTTATTACATTACTACATAGGATGGAGGGAGGCACACCTGTCTATTTCTACATTTCTACATAGGGTTGGGGGGCACACTTGACTGTTATTACATTACTACATAGGATGGGGGGAGGCACACCTATCTATTTCTAGATTTCTACACAGGATGGGGGGGCACACCTGACTGTTATTACATTACTACGTGGGATGGGGAAGCACACCTGACACTTGTACACATTTGCTATGACTGTACTGGTATGTCAGGTACTCCATTTCATTCTGTATTCTTACCTATTATGCTTACTAGAGGCATAGCAGTGTACTACAGATTGTAGCTTTGGATGCCCTACATATTAGTGTTTGACTTTCTACCCTTCAGTACTAGCATCCCACTGCCTGACCTGCTGTAGTCAGTCTGTGTAGACCTGGGGGGGGTAACCATAGCCATAATTCAGGGGCCATAGCACAGGCTCTGTTTGGGTTTGTCTACACCTGTCCTGCTGACTGAGACTGTTGTTGGGTATATGAACCCCCCCTGACTGGCATGTGTGGGTCATATGGACACACATGTCACTCAGCACATTTCCTGCAGTGGGCACTGTCACCCTGTGTAGTACTGACTACTATGGTGACTCCAGTATGTGTTACAGATGTCATGGTGCCCCTATGGGTGTCTACTGTCTGCTGCCATAACATTCAGCCACCCAATTCCCTTGCATGCTCACACCCATACCATAGATACAGGTAATGACACATTCTACTCCATTTGGCAATTGGTAGGTTGACTGACTTACCTTGAGGGTGTGCCAGACTTGCAGATGGTACTGGAGGGCTGCCTATGTTGGATGCACATAGTACACTCCCTATACATGGTTGAGCACAGGGAGTGTCATGTTTGGCATCCCTTTTACTGTATGTGTGAGTCAGAGAGAGGTGTCATTCCCTGGGTCCCTACTGTGTCAGTGTATGTGCTATGTGTTGTCTATTTGCCATAGCCTCGGCATACTGGGTATGCCTCCATCTGCCTACTGAGGCAGGCTCAGGTTGTTCCTACTCTGAGTCATTCTGTGCCTGTGCAGGCCATGGCATTGGTGGGGGGCTGTGTGGCCCTGCCCCATGTTGTTGTGCATGATCATATTGTGTAGTATGGCACATACCATAACAATTTGGGTACATGTAGCTGATGAGTACTACAAGGCTCCACCGGATGTGTCCAGACACTGGAACCATGACCTGAGCATCCCAAACATGTGCTCTATTATAATTCTGGTCTGCGTGTGTGCCTCATTATGGCGTTCTTGTTCAGGTGTGTGTGCATTTCTGATGGGTGTCATCAGTCACGGCTCCAGTGTGTAACCAGCATCCCCCACTAGGTGACCGTAGGGGATGTCCCCATTGGCAAATCTCTGGTACAGCTGTGTCAGATGCCATATGTGGGAATCGTCATAGCTTCCAGGGCAGCCAGTGCACACATTCATTATAATGCCCTGGGCATCACATACAACCTGGCAGTTGATGGAGGGGATGCCCCTGCGGTTGATGTAGGCCCTACCCTGATCACCGGGTAGTGCTTTGATGCATATGTGCGTGCAGTCTATCGCACCCACTACCTCAGTGTATTTTGCTATTTGGTGGAAGAGACGCATATTGCTGGCCGACATCTCACAGATGTTGAGGAAATATATGTGCTCACTGGCATGTGCTGACATGGCATCCAGGAACTGGTGGAATACTCTGGATGCTGATGCCTGTGAGATCCCCATGATATCCCCAGTTGAGCTTTGGGAGGTACCTGTGGCTAGTACTCCTAGGCCTACACATACCTTGGTATCCACTGGGATGGGTTCCCCTTAGTCAGTTTGGTGTGTCAGGTGTGGCCGGCACAGCTCAACAATTTGGTGTAGAAGTTCTCTGTCCACCCTATAGCACTCCACTATCTCCAACTCGTGTAACCCTTGGTAGGTTACCCTGGGTCTGTACACACTTCTCTGTCTCCTCACTGTGGGTTGATCAGCAGCGTTCACATCCTCACCATCCTCAGCTTCTTGCACATGTTGTTCTATGTTGCCTGCTGTACACCATCTCATTTTGTAGGTTTGTTTGTTAAAATTTCCCTGCTTGTATATACCGGTGGTGTAGAGTGTGGGAAAAACCAGAGGTGAAGATGTTTGCTTAGTTTATAGTAGTGTACTGGGCAGGGCTGGTGCCTGTGTAATTGGCTGATTCTGATACATTTCACCTGCCAGTTAAGCTAGTTCTACCTTGATTACTTTCCCACTGCTATTTTCCCTTCCCATTGCCTTTATGTTTAAGCCCGTGTGCACACCACGCAAAGTGCTCAAATGTGCACACTGCTGCTATTTCCTGGTTTAACTTCTTTTTTCTTCCTGTAAAACCCGTTGCACAGTGTGCATACCTGCTTAGGCTTTGTAAAGAGTGCTAGGCAGGTTTAGACACACCCCCTAGCTTAGCTGTGCTAAGCTAGGAGCAAACCTGAGCCACAAGGCTCCAATCTGCTTACAGTATGCCTGACACACACACCCCATGATGTCACCTAACTCCTAGGCTTTCACCAAGCTATTCCTACTTTTACACTGTTTGGACCTGATTCACATGCTGGGGAAAGCTGGGATTTACTATCCTTCCCCTCATTTGCATAGGATTGCCTGCTAATGCATAGTTACATGTCTCACACTGAGCCCCCCCCCCTTAGCAACCACTACTCACTGGCCATGTTGTCTTCTGCCTGCCATTGACTTGCATAGCAGAATACTGATTTTAGTTAGACTGCTTAATTTAGATTAATTTTGTTATTTTCCCCCAGATCCCATTTGTGCGCCGCTGTCCTACACTTAAACAGCCGAGATCGGCTAAAAGAAAGTAAAAGTTGATTTTTGTGGTTTTTTACTGTTTGCAATGCCAATGCCCTTAAACATGGCCATTGGCATGCTTACTACATGATATGCAGCCTTTATTTGGAGCTGTCACAGCTCCATTTTGGATTTTGCAGAAATGTACTCGGTTACTAACAGAGTACATTTCTGCAGATAGCACTAGTCTTACACGGACTATTGCAAGTTTCCTGGATTGCAAAATCACCTCATTTGCATAGATTTCTCTTGGAAATGGGGTGATTTGCATACAAGGGCTTCATCCATGCAGGATTAATGCAGGAGCGCTCGTGCATGCCCATGCAGGCTGTTCCTGGATAGCACAGCAGACATATTGCCTGCTTGAGCTCCTGCACCGATCCTACACGCCGTGCAAGCTTTTGAAAATCCAGGGGTTAGTCTAATCTTTCTAGTTTCTAGCTATTTCTAAGAGAAAACACAAGTCTAAGATAAACTTCCATATAGAGCAAGACAGTGCTGGTGAGTTGGATGGTCAAGACAAAAATTCTTAATGCTTTCTGATTCTGTTTTAAAATTACATTCCTGGTTCACATTACATCATTCTTCATACTTCCCTGGGTTCCCAGGCTAACAGAAACTACATTTACATTCTTGACCTCTGGGCAGAAACCAGAGCAATAAAGGACATTTATGTATGCAAATTCTGGCCATTGACTCCGGCCATAAAACAATAGCAAGAATTCCTTCATCTAGACTGTCCGGAGCCGTGTTTACATCAAAGGGGCACAACATGCTTTACTTGGACAGTAGAGTGCACTGTTGTTACATTTTTTTCAGTTCCACATGTAATACTATTTTTACCGTTTAAGACAACAAGCCTGCTGTGTTAAATACATCATTAATATTTACAGATGACAGAATTATCTCCAAACTTCTATCTGGATAGGCTGGCAGCCAACACCCATCTTCACCCAATATCCACATGTTCATTCAAGAACCATCAAGTATAATGTGTAATTTGTGTGACTAACCATCCTTACTACATTATTTGTACTACAGTTGCTTGTTTTTATTTTCTTTTTTCAATGCAATTGTATCACTGTTTACTATGTAACCTGTTTCTTAAATTCTGTGTTTACACTATTATGCAAAAGAAAATAACACAAGAAATACAACAAACTAATAAAAAACAAAAGGAGACAGGGAAAAAATTTGCAAACTACATTTAATAAACTGAATTAAGCACTTTTATCTTGATACAACGGACTTCCTCAGAATCATGAATCATTCCTCATTCTGAGGAAGTCCATTGCATCAGGGTAAAAGCACTTAATTCAGTTTATAAAACATGGTTCAGCAATTTTTCTCCTGTCTCCTACTGTTTATTATGTAACTTGGAGCTTTTCTCCCCAGGCCACCACTGAAAATGGGCCTTTTTGGGCTCAGTCGGACACTCCTGGAAAAAAAAAAATAAAACAAATGTGAAAATGAGCTTACTGAAGGAAAATGTGTCCCTATTACACAAAATTTATCAGCATCAGATTTTGTGGGTAAAGAAATACCCAAGAAAGAATTAAATGGAAAAAAGACTAAGAGATTTTCTATCATATTATTACTTTATTGATTGCAAAATTTGAGGTTTTTTGTTAATTGCAGAGGGCTGCTTTCATATCATTCATAAAATGAATGCTATGCAACCCTATTATTCTATCAACTATCCAAGTATTTAAGAATAATATTTAAAATCTGTCCGTGATTTTGCACCTCTGCTTCTGCAATATGTTTGGCTTTGTCCATGATTCTTTCTTTAAAAAGATAATTTATTTTATAATCTGAACATCTCAGATGCATGCAAATTACCTACAATTCCTTAGCTGCATGTGGATGAAAATGACTTATTGTTTTTTTCCTCACCTTTTTGGCTTTGCATGATTAATATAAAGCATCTTGGAATATTTTAATTTGTGGCTACTGTTTGTGTGGAACAAGGCTGAAATTCATTACATGACCATATTTTTATCACAAAAATAACTATCTACACAAACATATTTTTATCAAATCAAATGTGTGAAGTGTACAAAAAATATTTATAACTGCATGGTGGGCGTATAAATGGATGAAAATAAGTGGCTCTCTTGTCATCTGCTCAATTTAAGCAGTCACTGATCAGGCTTTGAAGAGTGGCATCAATTTGGGTGAAGTAATATGGGATATTTTATTATCATTACAATTATTTACATATTACTGCAATCTGATGTCTGAGTTATATAGAGTAAAGTGAATGTAAGTGCTGGATACATACATTATCAGTAGATGTAAGTGACTTTTTGTTATTTTGTCAGTATTAAAGAGTAGTCCCTGATCTGGTATGAAAGACAGGAGTAGTCAAATAATGTAGATGAGCACTGCTGTCTCACAATGCAAATCTCTAGCTGAGTTCTTGATTGTGGCTTCTTCTGTGTGGAATTTGGATGCTCTCCTTTATCTGTGTGCGCTTATTCATTTGACCTGGTTTCCTATAACACCCCAAAGATGTTACATAGGTGAATTAGCATTACTCTAGTTTGCCTGTAGGTGTGTGTGTGTGTGTGTGTGTGTGTGTGTGTGTGTGTGTGTGTGTGTGTGTGTGTGTGTGTACTTAAGAAATCAGTATAAAAATTACCATTTTTTATCTGTAGACATGTACAGTATTGCCAAGCGCATTCATAACCATTATGGTAGGAGTGCAAAACAAAAAAAGAACAGTTAATAAGTTATTATCTTATGACTCAACTCACTCCCCATACTTTATAACTTCATTTTGATGCAGGATTAGTAGTGGCCTCTGCCTCGAACCGTATCTAGTCTAAAATGGGCCCTCCTTGAAGTTGTGCACAGAATGTCACTATAGCTTGTGTGGGGGCTGTGGACAGAGTGACTTTTATTTCTTTAACTTTCTTCACAAACCTCAGATATATGCACAGACGTTCTTTATAACTTGTCTATCAGCAATGTACTTTTAAGGAACATACACTGCTATGATTATTATAGTTTCACTTTCCTCTTAAACACCAGACTTATATACAGGTGATTATTTTGGGGGCAGGGGTCACAGGATTAAGGAGTCATGCTGTTAAGTATATGTGACAGCAGCTGAAATATGTTAGTGTCCTGTTTGTTCTTTCAGTTTCTTACCAGTCTGATATCAAAGTGGTGCACATAAGGTACCAATCTTTTAAGGGAAGCGGTGAGGGGAATGCCATAAATATAGATGCTTGACATCAGTCATTTGTAATATGTCTGTTCAGCCACTTGAAATATGAGTGTGGCTATTTGTGCTTTCATCTACTCTTTTTTAATTTGGGGTGAGTATGGAGGAAGGTACTATTCCCAGATATGATTTATTTATCCTCACAAAGATTTGTTTTTTCATTTTATTGTGAACTGCTACTCTGTCAGATACAATTTGTTTCTTGCCTGAATGAAAAAAAAGTCTGAATTTCTTTCCTTGTTTATGATTTTTTTTGTTCAGGTGACCATTGGATTAAAAGCTTAGAAAATTGCTCTAAAACATACCTTGGAACATTTAAAACCCTTATGATTAAATTCATTTATTTCTTCAACAGCTGTTACAGTGCATTACTGCCCTGTTAGGCTTTGTTGAAATAATGCAGGAAAAGGAAATGTGAAGAATAAGTCTCAATTTATTTCTTTACTCATGATTTTTGTTTTGACTATTATTTGGATCAAAGGGTTGGAAAAAAAACTCTAAAATGCACATTAGACTCCATAGAAAAAGCATGGCTTCTGAGGATTAATTTAGATATTTCCTCCGTAGTAATTACGCAGCTGTCTGGCTCAGTAACAGTGTGTTGAAAGGATGCAGGGGAAAAAGCTAAAGAGTAAGATAAAATATAAGAGAAGACAGTAAAACTGATGGTGGTGGTGATGTGAAGAGGATGTGCTGAGAAGATTCAAGGGAGGAAGCACAGACATGTATGTGTGGTAACAGGAGCCAGTGGCAGTGGAGGGCACAATGGAAATTCTCACTTACGAAACCATTTCACCTAAGGCCTGCCCTTATAAAGAGGTAAAGGAAGGGTGGTGGTTTTTCAGACGTTATGCTATTTTGTGTAGACAAAGGGTGAGGGCATGACTGGAAGGAACCAGAAGGGGATGATATTAATACCATGGTGGTTGAGCATGGATATTGCTAAGAGATAGAACTCAGGACATATCAGTAATATCAAAGCAATAAAAATAATTAAGTTGACAAGCCAGAGAGACAAAAGTGGGGGTAATAGGAGTTAGTTTCCATAGGAAAAGTTGGACACAGTATGGAGAATCAGACATAGGGTGGAGAAAGTTGAAGAAGGGAGTTGAAGTTATGAGCATTATAACATGACAGGAGGCTTAATATATGAATTTGTATGTGTTACAGATGATATGGTTGAAACAAAAACTGACATTACACTTTCTAAATAATACATAATTTTGTTGTTTTGTGCATAATATACAAATGCCAAATATTGTTGAATACTGTAAAACAAATGGGTCAAATTATGTGAAGGACTTGATATGGTATGAATCGTTTCAACAAGAAATGATTTAGGGAAAAATAAGGTAAGACAATGCAATGTAGTTCCCATTGCATGTGACCCTCAAATAAATAAATAAACACCACAAGTTACTATCCTTCTCCTAATTAAATAAATAAATAGATAAAAAACAAATAAGTAAGTACATCGGTAACAGACCTAAATAAATAAATCAGTAAAATTAGAATGCATATGTGGCAGCATGCTATTGACAAACATGAGAGGCATAAATATATAATTTTAAGGAACTTTTTACAGAGGGTAAGTGAGGAACCATACATTTTTACTTCTTGTGTTATAATCTGGAAAGGCACTGAAAATGTTGTATATATACTCATAGTTTCATAGGTGATTATTATGCTAATGACCTTTAAGGGCCTTTCTAAGCTTATCCATGCTTCCAATTTTATTTGACAGGTCATGATACCACTCATTTTATAGGAGGTATTACTTAGGTATGAGTGGACAAGCATTTACAAGCTTTCTCTCTCTAAACAGCGATGTAGGTGGCAGACCTGAGGTAAGAATGCTTGAGTAAGTGTAGAGATAAATTCTGTTTCGCATCGATGGGAAGAATGTTCCAGAGAAGGGATAGTGTCTGAAATACATACCTGTTCATCTAACATGTTTGTCTTCCTTATGTTGCAGATGAGGTTTAGGTTCCAGGATTGAGTGTTTCTGATGCTATTTATTTTAAGGATGTGTAACAGGTCTACAAGGGCTTGATCAGTGGATGCTTTGAAGGCCAGGCTTAGATGGCCCCTCAGCAGTCTGTAGGAGACCAAGAAAAAGGATAAAACTTTGATGCAGTCTGCATAGGACATATTTTGTACACCATGTATTCTTTTGGTGGGGAACTTCCAAGGAGGCTCCAGTTGTCGCATATGCCTGGTCAGGTACATACCAATGCGAACATTATTTACAAAGACTGGTCTGATAAGGGTTGAGTACCACAATGACGTCTTTGGACCTAGATGTCATACCCTTGCTTACAATTTATGCAATTTAGAATTATTTTCTTACTATAGTAGGCACATGATGGTCAAAGACCAAATAATTGTCCACATTCATTCCCAAATCCCTGGTGACAGGGTCAAGTTTTAGGGGTGTAGTACAAATGCAGTAATTTCCAGGGGTGATAATCTTTCCAAAAAATAAAATTATGAAGTTTTGACACTGCATTTTTTGGCAGTGACTCTGGAACCAGTTATAAGTCTGTGTCAGGCCATCTTGAAGGATGTTTGTGTCTTTGGGGGCTTCTATGACTGTGCCTAACTTTACAGTTGTCTGTGTACTTGGTCAGCCAGAGACCTTTGACATCGGTTTTGACTTCAGAGAAGTAAACACCAAAAAGAAGTGGTCGTAGCACCAAGCCCTGGTGAACTCTGCTAGTCACTAGCCTTTTCATAGAGGTAGACTAACCTACCTTAACGTCTTGTATCCTATGTGTAATCCAGCTGACTATTTAGTGGGTGACATCAGCAATCATGCTTAGTTTCACAAACTTGTCTACAATGCCTGAGTAATGTACTGTGTCGAAAGCACTCTCCAGGTCAAGGCATGCTGTATGCACCATTTTGCCCTCATCGATACCATTGATGACCTTCTTGAAGAAATCTACCAGACTGATTAGGCACAACCTACCATTGATGAAGCCAGACTGGATTGGATCCAATGTGTGAAGGTTTCCTACATTGTTGTTCATCATGTTCATGATTATTCTTTCCATGGCCTTACATAGGAGACTAGTCCGGCTTATTGGTTGGCAGTGGATAGCTCTGCACTCTTTCACTTTTTTCCATCCAATTGAAAATGACTGGCTGAAATAATTTATGAGCCCCGAAGCACCTCATGTCACACAAACAACTTAGTAAGTCAATGCAGAAACCTGAATCAATTTTCCCTGCATTGGCAACTGTAGCTTTTACTTTATTAAGTTTTTATGACTTTACCTAGTGTTACTAATGACATGGCTGGGGATGCCCCCTGCCTCCTACACAACTTCTTTCACTGTGTCTACTTCTTAAATCAAAATCTTCCTCTTCTTACTAGACTTAAAGTCACCAAAGACTAATGCATATCTTTACGCATCCACTGATTCAAGTGCTGCTTTTACTTTCTTATCTCTTTTTCCTCCTTTTTCTGATTGTTTCTGGCAGTGCAGAGAACAGAGACGGTCAACCCCACTCCATTCTGCTACCCCACCCGCAGTTCCCACACAGCTCTATCTCAACCTCATTTATACTCAAAAGCCAGTCCACATGCTCACAGCCACTCATTTTGCCTCTTCATAAATGAATAATAACTGACATATACTTGTATCACTTCAGAACACTTCTTATTACACCTTGAGTGGTCTGGCCATAAAAATCTCACCTACTCCAGCTGCATACATCCCGCTGAGTTACATCTCACCTCTGAGCTACACACACACCAACTCACTTCTCTCTCCCTCGAGCAAATGCATTTTCTTTATTTGGTTTCTCTTTAACTCCTTCACTTTCACCATTCCTATTTAATACCTCAATACCGTCAGCTCATCTCTTACCACACATTTTTACTACCCCTACACTAATATTTCCATACAGTCAGCTCATCTCTTTACAAACATCTGATCATCTGATCAACTCAACTCATATCTTCTCTGTCTATATCAGCACAGCTATTTATTTTTATGCACCTACCCTGACAACACTTTCACTCATCACATTCACTTACCAAATATTTTATTATCCCCATCTATCTATCTGTATACGTCTGTCCTGAAAACGCTTTTACTCATCTCACTGACCTATCACATATCTTATTATCGAGTCTATATTATAATAGCAAATGCTTAAAATAGCGAATGCTGTATAATCAACCCTAAAATGTCGAAAAGGCAAAATGCCGAAAACACGGAACAGCGATTTTTTTCCCAGGGAAAAAAAAATCACTGCTCCATAAAAAAACAAAAAAAACAAACACAAAATAAAGTGGGGGGCATTGCCACCCACACCCCCCTACTTAAATATATCGCACCATAGTGGAGAAAATAACAAAGTCCTGAAAATGGCCCAATGATTTTTTTTTTCTCTGGGAAAAAAAAAACGTAGTCCCGTGTGTTCGGATTTCACCATTTCAAACAAAAATGTTCGATTAAACAGCGTTCACTATTTTAAGCATTCGCTGATTTAATAGGGAACATTATCTTCTCCTACCCTCTTTTTATACTTATTTCACCTAACCAC
Source organism: Protopterus annectens (assembly GCF_019279795.1). Lineage (NCBI taxonomy): Eukaryota > Metazoa > Chordata > Ceratodontiformes > Protopteridae > Protopterus > Protopterus annectens. The sequence continues at coordinate 488,618,516 of NC_056732.1, read as the reverse complement.
CTTCTAACATCTGCTCAAATAACACTCTACTCACTCTACTCTCCTACCCATTCCCTTTACACCCTGTACAACAATCAGATCTCATATCCTACAAGCATGTGCACCTATAATCACCCTATACTAACTCTCTTATACAACCCCACTGCATTTCTCTTATTTCAACATATTATCATCTTTCTAAACCTATAGTGTCCTCTACCCCTGTCATCTGGAAAAGTGTGCGCATAATCACCTTCATAAACAGATATTAACAACCACTTCCTATTCTCTCCTCCTTCCAACATGGTTTTTGGCCTAACTCAGCACCACCGTTGCTCTGATTGACTTCATTAATGCAATCTATCAGAAATGCAGCTCAATTAATCTTATCTCTGCCCTGTCTTAGATTTATCCAAAGCCTTTAACACCAGCTTCCACAAGTTACTTCACCAGTTACCATCACTGTCTACCTCCCACTTCACTTTTTCTTGGTTCAAAAGTTACTTATCACCTGGAGCACAAACTATTAAATGGTAATCCTGGTATTCCAGCTTCTTTCAGGTCTCAGTGGGAGTTCCCCAAGGATCCATATTTGGGCCATTATTATTCAACATATTAATTAATGCCTTGTACTCCAAATCCAAACCAGCCAAAGTCATCCAATCTACCAACAACTTAACCCTTATCTGCTCAGCCCAGATTCCACCCCTTCTCCGTCTCATGCAGAATTCATTCTCCTCCATTGAAATATGGCTCTCTAAATGGAATTTAATATTCAACATCTCAGAAAAAGCTACTACTCTTCACATTTAAATCACGCATGAACTACAAAACCAACTTCAAAAGTACCACCATCACCAACGCAACATTTTAAGTTGTCTTCTACACCAAACTGCTAGGTAACCTCATGGGTCATGACATAACACTTGATCTACACATTCAACAAACAGTAAATAAACCCATTTGAAACTTTATCTTCTGTACAGAACTAAAACTTTCCTCTCTGACACCACTAGGCAGACTTTAGCATAATCTTAATTTCTTTCCATTCTCTTTTCCACCTTTCCTATTTTTTATTTATTTGTTTGTTTATTTATTTATTTATCCTTTGTTGACCAGGGTAGTCCCACTAGGCTAGTAGCCTCATTTCATGGGTGACCAAAGGTGTTATTGATACTACTAAGGGAAATTTGGCCAGGTTATCGGGGAACTTCTCCTACTCATCATTGTTACGAGTGGGGCCTATTTTGGTGGAGCACTTCTTTTTTCATTTCTAGGCACAGAGGCAGCCCAGAGAAACATGAAGAGAGAAGAAGATGATGGAGTGGTGAAAGAAATGAAAAAGAAAGCAAATATCTAGACCAGTGAATATGTACTGGATTCTGAGGAAATATTTCAAAGAGACCAGTTTGATGGAGATCAGTCAGCAAATGATGGATGTTTAAGTAAAGAAGTACTGGCCATCACAAACATTTATGACAAAAGGGGTATATGGACTGGTAGTTGGTATCGTAAGACTGAGTCAAAAATAGAAAGGGAAAAATTATACATCTACCAAGCATGCATGATAAATCTGGAGGGGAATAGGGATGTAGTGAAATACTGGGGACAACCGAAAACATGTTTTTTTTTACGTGGAAAAAAAGGACATTTGAAATGTAACTGTGGCAAAAGAAAATGTTATACTTGTGGGAAAATGGGACATGCTGCTAAGCAATGTGAATTAAAATGTTATTTATTTAACATTTGTTTTCCAGGAAAGTCTGACTGGGACAGAGCTCATTTTCAACTGAGACCTGAGGAGATATGCACCAGATGCATGTGTTTGGAATGTAGGTGGAAACTGAAGGAGTTGGAGGAAACTCACACGAACACAGGGAGGACATACAGACTCCACACATAAGGCACTCCAGCTGAGAATTGAAGCAGAGACCCTCTTTTTGGGAGACGACAGTGCTTACCACTGCATCACTACACCACCCATTTAGTTGGGATTTGTTTAACCGAAAAGTCCGCTGGGCCATTCAGAGCCCATTTTCAGTGGATGCCTGTGGAGAAAAGCTCATCAGTACAGGAATAAAAGTAGAATTTTATACATAGGTAAATACAACTAAGAAACTATTAGTTTACAATATAAAAAAAACAATCAGTAACCCAGTGGTTAAACAAGTAGAAGCAACATTACAACATTTTTGAGGGAATTAGAGCAGAGAGGAATTTAGGTAAACATAGATAGGTACTAGGCTATCAGTCCTGTGACCTATACAAGCCCAGCCAAAAAGGTACCCTGGCTTTTTCACCCAAGAAAATTATTTTCCTGTGCCACTGTCGAGCAGAGCCACAGAGATGATCCCCGCGGTGAATTTCCTATTTCCCATCAAATCATCAAGATTTTTCTTGAAGAGTGCTAATGAGGAGCTTTGTTTGATATAGATAGGTAGTTTATTCCAGCGTATGGGAAGTCTCCCGGACAGGAATCTATCCCTCCGGCATGTTCTGTTTATTGTGGTGACAAGGTTTAGGTCCCTAAACATGGCAAAAAAGTAGAAGAATATCACTAGAGTTAGATAGTCTAAGGAGGCTGAGTGCAAGTGCAGTTCCAGATGGAAGCTAGGTATTCATGTAAAGAAGTTTTGAAATGGGCAGGATTCTTGGTTGTTCTAATGGCTGTAGGTAGAGCATTCCAACTGTAACAAAAGTGGACATTTATGGATGGATTGCAAAAATGAAAATAAGAGTAAAGAAAAAAGAAAAGGAAAAGAAGAAAATGAGCAAGGAGAAGACATTTTAGAAGTAGTAGAAATAGAAGAAAAATTAGATGGGAAAAAAAATAATAAAGAGAACATAGAAAAAGGTTCTGAAATAAGTGATGAAGAAGAGAAAAACTGGGAAGTAGTAAAAGGGAAAAACGAATTCTAGAAAAGGTAAAAGATTGAAAAAGAAAATTTAAATGGATAAATACAAACGAAGAAAAGAAATTAAATATATGAAAAAGAATATATACTGCTAAAGACTGGGGTTTGCTATAATGGTTAAGGTATTGGACTCATAGATACATAGTCCAGAGTTTGATTCTCACCTTGGGAAAGGAAATTAAGTCGGTTTAGAATGGCCTATTAAGAAAGCTAGCCTAGTAATGAGCCATAAATCAAAGGGAAAATGAGAATTTCAGATTGTTTTCTTCAAATGTGAATTGTACTAAGAATATAGTAAGCAGAACAGGAATTCTGGAGTGGTCTGATGTCAATGTAATTATATTAAAAGACACAAGATTTTTAACAAATGAAGAAAGATTTCCAACAGAGAAAATAAGGACAGGAAAGATAATCTGGAATTTGGAAAATGAGAGGTATTCTGGAATACCCATATTCTGTAGAAATAAAATAAAGATATTAGATTTATCTTTAGCAAAACTGGAAAGATTAACCCTTGTAGATTTAAAATGGAAAGAACAAGTATATAGAATTATAACAGTATATGATTACACTAATTGTAAAAAAAGAGTAAGCTTCTTTCATCAGATTTTAGACTATGTAGTGATAAGTAGGAATATTATAATAGCAGGAGATATTAATCATAATTTAAGAGACAAGCTTAAAAAGAAAGGAAATGATATGAGAAACATGTTAGAAGTTATAAGATGTGGTAAGTTAAAACTTTAGGACAAAAGATCATGGACTTACAAAAGAGGTATGTATAGAACTCAAATAGATTATTTTATAATATCAGCAGGTTTAGTTATAGGAGGCAGGGAAGTGGTTGAAACAAGATTTTCTGATCATCTTGTAATATGGCTAGAGATAAAGGGAAACAAGGAATATATAAAAAACAGGCAAAGGAATAAGAAAGATAAATGACAAAGCATGGAATGAAGAAGGAAAGAAATTAGTAATACAGTTATGGAAAGAGCATATTACTATAGGTTCATAGGTTCATAGAATGGGAGGTTGGCATAGTAGCTAAAGTGTTCACCTTCTAAGCACAAGGTGCAATGTTTAATTTCTCACATGAGGTAATTGGCTACGCTTGGAATAGTCCACAAGGACAGTTAGGCTAGTAATTATTTATGAACTTATGAAATGTTACTCGGGGTGCACAGCTACCTCAGGATAATCACTTTATAACTGGCCTGTGCTATATCTGTCATTAAGTTAAAATGATACCTGCACTACAATCCTTAGCTGTAATTAACATATAATTTCATAAAAAAATGAAAATAAGCTTGGCTATCTCTTCTTCTCAGTGTTATCTTTCTACATAATAGTGTGTATGCTCACATGCTAATACTGGCTGGCAGGAACAACATGCATTCTGGTAACTCCTTATGAGTAAACATGGTTGATAGTTTTAAAAGTCCAGAGACTACATGGAATAGCAATATGCATGGTTAGCAGTTGTTCTTTATAAGTTATAGGTAAAAGGTTCTTGAGAGTTTTAGAACTGAGAGTAGGTTTCCTAGATACTGACCTTAACCACTAATCAAGTAAATATTGTAGTGCATAGACCGCAGTACTTACGATCCAATATTCGAAAAAAGACAAATCAGTTAAGTCCCAGAGTAGGTCTTGGCAGTAAAATCTGCCAGCACTGATCAGTAATTGACAGAGGCAGAGTAAAAGATTTGGTTCTACCTTCTGTCAGTGCCAATAAGGTGTCTTTTTCTCTTTCAAACTAAGAAAGTTACTAGAATAACACGTTTTTTTCACCTGCATTTTCTCGTATGGATTGGAACTCTGAAACTCAAATGTCACTATTTAGTGATTTCAGTCCTCTGTTGTCTGAAAACCATGCACTTTATGAGGAACAAACCAAACAAATGAGACAAAAATCTGGACATTTAGGAGGTATGGGAGGTGAGTTAAGTGTAAGGGGACTTGTGTGTTACACGGCTTTTCTGACAGCACTCTCTTCCTCCAAGTGCTTCAGTTTCCACCCACATTCCAATGGCTAAGTGCTTTATGTCTTTGAAAGCAAGCAAAACACTGCATTTTTTTCTTTCCTTTTTTACTGTTACTAGTAGTACATAGATTAGACAAAGCTCCGTGCACTATAAAGAAATATGATTGGATCTCCGAACATAACCCTACATTATGTGTTCTTAACATGGATGCCAAGATTCACCTCTCAAACTTTACTCCCAATGTGAATTTCTTGACATTCATGTCTTAAACACATACGAAATGGGTTATGATCAGCGAAACTATCATATTTCTCTATATCTGGGACATATGCATATCATGAACAATATTTAACATCTGAAGTGAATAATATCATGTGTGCCCACAGCTAGTGTGATTTAACTCTGAAGATAAAGCCCAACTAGAAAAAATGCAGCTGTGGGCAAGCCTACATTACCTACACCAAGACATTTCTATTGTACAATGATAAAAATTGTGCCTTTTTAAATAATATCATGGTCTTAGATCTTATTTTCTGTTTTGTTTCTTTTTGCACACTTTAGTGTTGCGACATAGGCTGGTGATGTGTCATACAAGCATCTGTCCATGTATATACTGATGCCTGACAGTACATCCCGTCTAATACACATGATGGCACTTTTTTAAAGCACTTTGCAGTATCAAGATTGTTTACATTACAATTATTAGAATCATTCCTGACATGCTATCAGTAATGTTTCCTTTTCTTATTTTTTTTCAAATATAATTTTGCTTTAGGATCAATAACGTGTGTGTGTGTGGGTGTGTGGAATGTTCTGTTTCATTTCTCTTAATAGCAGCCTGGAGAAAATAATAACAGTAGCATTTTTGTTCCAACACGTGGCAGGTTTTTTTAGGGGGTTTTTTTTTGCTTTGGTTTGCAGACATCTTCTCATAAGTAATACTTGATTTACTGTGAACACATACTTATGGCCAAAAAATTGGAGGTCACAATTATATAATAATTAGTATTCATTTAAATAATGATGAGCTTATATTTTATAATACCTTTTGCCAAATGCAATTTCTGCATGAATGAAAAACTGCAGAAAATGGCAGCCCTAGAAAAATACTGGGACATATATTATGTGAAAGCACTGAAAGAGTGTAACACAGGCATACCATATTCCTAGTGGGCAACTGGGTGAGGTGGAACTGAAGAAGAAAATCAAAAGAGGATGAATAGTGGTACACATGGCAATTAGAAGATACACAATTTATTACAGATTTTAGAAAACATTGCCTGGAAATGGTGGTAGAATGCTAGATTACATTACTTGAAGGAGAGAAGTGTATGTCACCAAAAGGATTCATGGTTGCTGTGGACAGATGAAGTAAGGCACAGAGTACATAGAAGAGAACCTCAGCTGCATAAGCATTAGCTTTGCAACACTCAGGTGGATTTACCAGTTCTTGTGACTTTTGCATCAGCACCTTCACATATAAACACCAGCTTAGTGAACAGTATGTGTCAGCCACTCAACAGGTGGCCCACTCACCTTTGATGCTATAAGATGAGAAGACTGTGCTTTCCTTTCCCAGACCAGGTACTCAAATTCAATCTTCAATAATGCACAGCACAAGGGTGGAGCTTCACTCCTGAGTTTGTTGTCCTTAGGATGAAACATTAAACTGAAGTCCCACCTGCCTTTGTTGGGGGTACCATAGGGGGATGTAAAAGATCCCACAGCACATACTGAAAAACTATAGGAGTTCCTTCACTGTTATATTACACTTCATTTGTATGTAGAGGGATATAGGACTGGCATGTTTGATACCTTAGAGTACCACTGTTTACCATTTAAATATTGTACCTGTATTAGCCTAACCCATCATCTGTCAAGCAAATAAGTTACCCACTGATACCCATCATTGTGAGGCAGATGGTAAAAGCCAGAACAGTTTTGGATTCAAGTTTTTTGCCATTTTTTCTGTGATTCTTTATGGTAGGACATCATGACTGGAGAAGGAGAGGGATGTGCTCCTTTTAAAGCACATATGTAGTGTTTGGAGCAGGCAAACATATTTCTCTAATTCCTCCATAAGGATTGCAGACAGTATAAAAATGAAACCTAGAATATGTTAACCAGGATGTCACCCATGTTACCAGCATCCCATACATGGAGGAACAGTGCCATTACCATTACAGTGACATGAAGTAACACAATCCTGATGTCCAAGGCCAAAAGAAGGATGAAGTTAGGAAGCAGGCACCTTCTATGTCCTGTAAATAGAGCTTGTATTAGCAAACACCCTGCCAGTATGTGCCATCTGCTGATGATACACACTGCTGTTTTCTCTCCATAGCTCCTGAAGCTACTAGAGAGAACAGGCAGCTGCACTTGAGGAGTTTAGAGTGTCTAAAAGAATACTAGACTAAATTTAGTTGCTTCATAGCATACAGGTTTTAATTTTAAGTATCTGTTCAGGTAGCACAGATGCAGTTTCATATAGTACAGCTTTTATACATCACCGCCACTTCTAACCTCCATAGTTCAAAGGTAGCAATAGCTACTCTAGTATGTTATTAGTTTGTGTGTGTGCGTGTGTGTGTGTGTGTGTGTGTGTGTGTGTGTGTGTGTGTGTGTGTGTGTGTGTGTGTGTGTGTGTGTGTGTGTGTGTGTGTGTGTGTGTGTGTGTGTCTGCCTTGTCATATACTTGGAAAATTGGATCAAGATGTTAAGGCTGTGCTCTGACATTGTCTTGATACCTGTGGGTTCAATTTATTTATTTAATTGCATTTGTTTACCAGGAGGTCCACTGGACCAGAGTGAGCCTGTTTTCAGTGGAGGCCTGGGGAGAAAAGCTCCAAATCAAAACAGACATAATACAAAATTACAAATTACAAAGAAGCAATACAATAAAATAGACAATATACAAAATATAAAATACTAAGTTACAAAGATAATGGTCACAGTTGATTAGACTGAGAGTAAGGCAGAGGCATCTGGGCTTTACTACATTAATAGCAAGATTAAATAGGAGATATAGTTAGCTATTTGCTAATATATGGATAGCTTTTATGTGGCTGAGTTTCTCATGTTAGGACATTTTAAGTTGATAGCACTGAGCAGTTATATGATGAACCAGGGCATCTGTGTGATAGAAAACATGATGGAGATGAGCTAGAGAAATGGGTAGACTAGGTATTATTGTGTTTATGTGGTCAGTTCTAGTACATGTACATGGCCAATGGGAGGTTAGGTGTTGTCTCAGTGATGTCTTAAAATGTTCAGGGTTGCTAGTCATCCTGAGAGATGAGGGGAGGGCGTTCCATAGCTTGGTGATTTTATTTATTTATTTATTTAACATTTGTTTGCCAGGATAGTCCGAATGGACAACAAGTGTTCGTTTTCAGCAGAGTCCTGGGGAGAAAAACTCTATAAGTTTACAGAGAGAAGAAAAGTTTACAAAAGAGACATTACAGAGTAGTAGCATACATATTGTAGATTTTACAGCCGTTAGTATACAATAAGAGGATATTCCCCCTTTTGGTTGAAAATATAAGTGGACAAAATATACAATGAGAGAAGATAAGAACTTGGAAGAGCATTGCAAGATATTTCACAATTGAATAAATGTATATAAATGTTTAAGTTTTCCATATATACATTCAAGCAAATATACATGTAAGAGTATACATATTATATATGCATACATATACAGATATATACATACATATATATATATATATATATATATATATATATATATATATAGGTTACCTTCATTTCATTGACAGCTCATTTCCCTGACAACCAAATCAGCAAGACCAATTCATTGGAAGTTCATTTCACTAAAAACTGATTTCACTGACAACTCATTTCACTGAAACTCATTTCTGCGATAGTTATATATGGCCTGTTCCCCACTATAGTGTGATCCTGGAGTTAGAATATATAGAAAGGGGGGTGTGGGGGACACAGCCTCCCACATATTATAAACGTTTTAAACTATACAGATGAATACTTACAAGTGCAATGAATAACTGTATCGAAGAAAACAATATACAGCCAAAGTATGGGGGTGGGCTTTGCCCCCCACACCCCCCAATGTTGGGGGCTGTGCTCCTCACATACCCCCTTACTATATATTCTAACACCAGGATCGCACTACAGTGCAGAACAGGCCATATATAACTGTTGACGAAATGAGTTTCAGTGAAATGAGCTGTCAGTGAAATTAAGGTAACCCATATATATATATAGATATTTATATATATATATATATATATATATATATATATATATATATATATATATAATATATATATATACATAACACACACACACACATATATATGTATATATATATATATATATATATATATATATATATATATATATATACACACACACACACACACACACACACACACACACACACACACACACACACACACACACACATATATATCTATACACATACACACACACACACACACACACACACACACACACACACACACACACACACACACACACACACACACACACACACACACACACACATGCACACACACACACGTACATACACTCATATAAAGGTTATTGCCCACACATGGATAGGTATAGTTAGATGCTGTTGTTTCTGTTGCCCAGGACAGATGGAGTGTAGAAATAGTAAGTGGACGAGGCTTCAGGAGGTCAATTAAAGTTGCACAGATGGTTGGTGAAGAGTTATGTTTTAAGTAGGCTTTTGAAGGAGGGAGTGGACTTTTGTAGTCTGAGGTCAGGGGGAAGGTTGTTCCATATTTTTGCTATTTGATGGGCAAATAGTGATTCCCCGGAGTTGTTTTTGCATGTGATGGTTTCGATTAAGGCTTTGTTGGAGGACTGAAGTTATCTATTTGAATTGTAGAAGTTCAGCATGCCAGTCAGGTCGGGGGGTTTCTCGCGACAGTACAGAATTAGATGAGCTAGGCTGAGTTGATGGTACCTTAATAGGTTTGGAAATTCAAGCCAGTGCAAGGCTTGTAGGGAAAGGCAGTAGTGGGTCATGATTTGGCACTGGTAGTGAATCTAACAATTTTATTGTAACAGATGGAAAGTTTATTGTCAGTTTGTAAAGATTAGTTAGAATTGGGGATGCATAAAGTAGAATAGATAGGAGGTGGGTCCTGGCTATTGCAATTCGAGATACGGTGGTTATATAACTTTTACAGCGATAGAGGGAACCTAGCTTTTTGTGGACTTTAGTGATGGTTGTTGATAAGTGCTTTGTGAATTTTAGTTGCTTATCAATGGTAACACCTAGGAGTTTAGCCTCAGTGACGGGGGCAATTTGGGTTTTGCTGGTGGAGAGTATAGAGATAGTAAGGTTGCTTGTTTTAGTAGAGTGGAATAGCATTAGTTGTGTTTTCTTGGGATTTAGTATGAGTTGTGAGTTGTTAAGCCAAATGATGTTAAATCAGTGATGGTATTGGGGTAATGCTTTTGACCAGTGGAAAGGCTGGGTTTCGCTGCATTTAGGAGCATTTGATTTACAGATTGGAAAAGTCTATCAAGGTGATACACGGTGAACAGAAATGACAGGGCAGAGCTATAGTTAGTTGTAGATATGTTAGATATTATGGTAGTTCAAGCCAGTTTAGAAGTTGAAGTGACACACAGTGGTGGGAGGAGTATTTAGCATTGGTCACAAATTTTGCGATTTTATTGTACCATGAGTCCGGTTTGGATTTGCGAGAGGCTTGGATGTTGGTGAGAAGTGGTGCGCCATAGAGTAAGGATGAAAGCAGAAAGGAAGAGGCAAGGAATATTTTTGGGGAGAAGGTGAGGAAGTATTTGTGCCCATAAAGGATGCCTAATTTCTGATGGGCTATTTTGATATGGTGTTAATATGCTTGTCAAAAGTTAGGTTTTTGTCTATATTGACACCTAGAAATTTGGTGTAAGGGACTACTTCATTGCAAATGTTGTTAAAGGAATGAATGGTGAATTCAGTTTTGGTAAAGGATATAGTTTTTTTAGGGGTGAATAACATGAGTTTGGTTTTATTAGCATTTAGGGCTAAATGGTTATTACACATACAGGTTTCAGGCACTTTGGATGAGTGACTGTAGTTCTGATGTAGATGTGGCAGTGCAGATGATGGTAGAGTCATCTGTATACTGGATGACAGTAGCTTAAATGATAGTGCTATGGAAATGATTGATAAAAATGCTGAACAGCAGTGGCCCTAGTATGGATCCTTGTGGGACTCCTGTATTGATGTTAAGGAATGGGGAGAAGGATTGGTGCTATTTGGTTGCTTGTTGCCTATCTGTAAGGTAGTTAGAGAACCAGTTTATGGAGGGGGGAGAGATGCCTAAATTGGAGAGTTTGGAAAAGAGAAGAGGGTGGGAAACTGTATCAAAGGCTTTGGAAAGATCAAGAAATAGTGAAGCGACAAGGTTTCCTGCATCTTGAGTTTTGTTAACAGTGTTTAAGAAGGATATAAGAGCAGTGGTGGTGCTGTGAACAGGCCTCAATCCATGCCTTAGTTGGGAAGAGGATTTTATGGTGTTGCAAGTAGTTAAGCAGTTAGCCATGGATACATTGTTCCACAATTTTGGAGATAGGTGAGAGGATGGCAATAGGTCAGACATTACATATGTCATTATTATTTCCACCTTTGTGGAGAGGGAGAATAAATGTTTTTTCCAGATTGTAGATATGAAGGAGTCTTGAATGGGTCTGTTTAAAAGTATACTGATGGGGTAGGCAATAGAGTTAGCTGAAATTTGTAGAAAGTAGGTTATCAGGAGCATTAGTTCCAGGTTTAAGTTGAAGAAGAAGTTTTTTTTTTTTTTTATGGTGGAGGTAGGTATGGGTAAGAGAGAAGTTTGGTCTTGATGTTGCAGATAGGTCTGGAGGAGGTTGGTTGATTTGTTGGAAGTTGGTGGTGAGGTTGGTTTTGCTGTTTTTAAAAAATGAGTTAAAAAGTGAAGCTATTTTAGCTAGGTCCTGTCTGGATCAGGAGAGGGATTTTAACTTTTGCCTGTAGTGTTCCTGTTTGTTTTTGAGGACTTCTTCTTCTTCTTTTGGCTTTTCCCAGTTAGGGGTCGCCACAGCGGATCACCTGTCCGCTCATGATTTTGTAGTTGTTTGTACTGTGTAAAATCAGAGGGGTTTTGCCATTCACATGTATATTCTTATGTGATTTTTAATTTGAGGTATCCATTTCTTTATAATAACTACAAGACTGGAAGTGCAAAATATCTATGAGCAACATTTTCTAGTATTCTTATTTCCTTTAATTACAGCACCTGTAAGTGGAGTGTGAGTGGAATGTATATACTTTTTTTTTTTTTGCACATGTACGTTTGTCTCAGACATCCCATTACTGTGTGTTTGACAACAGGTTTCAGTTAGGGCATATGAGGAGATTAACATGCTAATGCTTTGTCTTTCAAATGCAGGTAATGAGGGCTGTGGGTTCATGTCCTGGTCTCACCTGTGTTGATAAGTTGTGAAGGGTACTTGTTGTTTATTCACGTGTATTGTTTATAACTTTATCATCATAAAAATACATACCAATTTCAAATTGCATATGTACTTTTCTCTCCCCCTACACACTCTTTACTGCTGTCCTTTCTATTGCATTCATTTATTTTGCTTATTATTTGTTAATTTCTATTTATTTTACTATTATATAGTCCATAGGTGTGTACTAGGCTAATGGCCCTGGGGCCTTTACAAGCCTAGCCATAGGATTACCCTGGCATAGTGCCACCTGACCTTAGTTCCCAGTGACTCTGTCGAGTAGAGCCACTGGTGTTATAAAGGTTTCCATGCCCAAACCCGGGATTGAACCAGGGACCTTTAAATGTTCATTCTAACGCATCTTCCAACTGAGCTATTTCAGCTCAATATGCATTATCTAGACCTTTATCCATCCCTCAGGCAATGCCTGTCAATCACTCAACAGATAGCAGCAGCACCACCATAGGTTCATAGGTTCATAGGTTGGTACTAGGCTATCGGCCCAAGGGCCTATGCAAGCCTAGCCATAACAATTCCTGGCTATTTCCTCCCACACTATTTACTTCCCTGGACCGCTGTCTAGCAGGACGACTGAAGTGACCCCTTGGGTGAATTTCCTTTCTCCCTTCCAATCAATCATTAAGGTTCCTTTTGAAGAGGGCCAAAGAGGCGCTCTGCTTGACATATATGGGCAGTCTATTCCAGAGTCTGGGGAGTCTCTGAATCAGGAACCTATCCCTCCAGCATGTTTTGTTTATTGTGATGACAAGGTTTAGATCCCTGTGGCGTGTGGCATTGAGGGACTGGGATTTCTTTAAGTGTAGCATGTCCAACAGCTCTGGATTTGACATGGCCTTGTATGTTAAGCAGAGATCGCCTCAAAGTAGACGATATGCGACAGAGTATAGCTGGAGTTTTTTAAGGCGGTCAGCATAGGGCATCTGCTTTAGACCTGTGATTCTTTTAGTGAGGTATTTCTGTGGCCTTTCCAGTTGTTGCAGTTGTCTTGAGAGGTACATACCAAATGGGGCATTGATTTCTATAACAGGTCTAATGAGGGATGAGCACAGTGGGACAATGACCTCCTTTTTTTCTGGATGAAAAGCCCTTAGTGATGAGGTGTGCCACATAGAAGGATTTCCTGACTGTTGTGGCAATGTGGTTATTGAAGGTGAGACCACTGTCCACCTGTGTCCCTAAGTCTGTTATCACACTTTCGGTGTTTAGTGTACTGCCACCTATGTGGTAATTCATGGGTACATGTTTTTTTCCCAAAGGAGATAACTATACATTTCTTGGCATTGAGCTAGAGCCCATGGCTCTGGCACCAAGCATCTGTTTCTGTAAGGCCCTTTTGTAGAGTATCCACATAATTTGGGGATTCAGTAATGACTCCCAGTTTGCAGTCATCTGTGAACTTTGTTAGCCAGAGTCCCTTAGTGTTGGTCTGTACTTCAGAGAAGTAGATGCCAAACAAGAGAGGACCCAGGACTGAACCCTGAGGTACTCCACTTGTCACTTGTCTGGAGCTGGATTTGGAGTCAGCTACTTTTACAGTGTGGGTTCTGTTAGTACGTCAGTTGGCAACCAGCAGAAGAATCCCCAACATCTGAGTCCCAGCCTGCCACAATCACTTAAGCACCTCCTGCCCTAACAGCATAACCCACTACAGGTAACTCTGCACTGCAGGTATGGACTGTTGTACCCATAGGTAGCAGTGTCTGTGAAGGTAACAGGTTTGTCAGCCATTGATGCTGGCAGATATTCTCTGTGAGGTAATCAACAGGAGATTAGTAGCTCACATGACCATATGGAGAGCCCCCTCCCATGACTGATTGAGTCACATCTCTGGCCAGCACTGTCTCACCATCTGAGTGGGTGACAGTACCCAGGGTAGTGAGTAAGCTCCCACTGGATTGCTGCTAGGAGGGACATCATCTATAGAGCACCATTCTATTCCCTACCTGATATTCCCTTCCATTTTGTGTCTAGGCCCAACCTATTTGTTGTAAAATCCTCCCTTCCCCTCACCATTGTCCTCCTTCTTTTTGTCTAATAACCAATGTGTTCCCCCGATCTCATTGTGTTACCACATGTCATTATGTGTTATCTATCTTACCTTCCTCTTACTTCCCTTACTTCGTTCCCCAATTTACCTTCTCTCCGTGTATGAAAAAAGGGCACCTGGTCCCCTTACTGCACCCTCCCTGCCCCATCCTACTCATGCTTTACCTTTTCATATTTTTCACCATTATATTCTAATGTGCCTGCTTCCCCTTTTCATCTCTTTCCTATACTGTCATTCCACCCTTTAATCTGGTCAAGAAATAGGTCAACAAACCTCACTTATGGCTATTTAGGGTGTCCAAATCACTTCTCCTTCTTGTTCTTACAGTGTGTGGAAGATTGCAAAGAGCACTGTCCTTGCACATGTACGATGAACAAGTACAGCTACTGCTCATCATATGCCAAAGAACCAGGCTGCAGTACTTCACACCTCAGACAGATATGTCCAACCACTATCATACGCTACTCATGTTGGGCGTTTCCACTACCAGTCATGCAAATAAGCTCACCTCCGCTACTCGGCATTTGGCATACATAAAAATGGGTGTGACCAGAAATTAGCAAGCATTTCTCTTTGAAAAATATTACAGTATCAGCTATGTTGTCAGACAAAGAGTATATACGACAAAGGTGGTGTCCTGAGGAGTAAAAATATTCCTTCATCATCTTCACCAGCACTACAGGCCAAGACCCATTGAAGAACAGTACTAAATGTCATAATATAAGGCAAAGGCCTGCAAAAGCCAGGCACACAACATTTCACATGACGCAGGCATACCACATAATAGTGAGCAATGCCACCACCATTTCAGTGATATGAAATGTAGAAATCCCAACCTCCTGGGACAATGGGGTGCTGAAGGGAAGGAACAGCCACCAACTATATACTGTAAGTAATCCATGTTTTCAACTTTCACATACAAACCACCACTATCTTCCATGCAATGTTTAATGGATTCATATTTGTTTCTCCACTACCATTGAGCAAAATGACGAAAATACGCAACTACACAGGAGGAGTCTTGAGTGCCTCAGGGAGAACCAGGTGAGTATTGCTGTTGCAGGTAGTGTAGCTTTACATGCTAGCAATCCAGTCATTTTTCATACCAGTATTCAGGATAGGTATGTATGTTCCCCGAGTTGTCACATTCTCAATTGCCCAGAGTAGCACTTTATTTTTAGACACATCTGAGTTAACAGCAATGTCATAGAGTGTACATGGATTGTTACCATACAAGCAAGTTATGTTGTACATTGCCAGTTGTTTACAATCTATACTACAACAATATGGTGGTTAAGATGCTAGACTTATATTTAAGTGCAACAGCTTGGTTAAGAAATACTTGGTTCCCCACCACTTTGACCCATCATTATTTGGGAACACATAGATAGGTAGTTTGGAGACCAAATGGAAATATGAAATCAGCAAGAAGATGAGCAGAGTATCACTGTATCATTGTATCACTGGAAATGAACTCCTCCTCAAGTCTTGTGGAGTACTTTCACATGGTGGACCCTGTTTTCACAAATTCTCATTAAGACATCACTGTTATAGGGATTGTATTTTATGTATCATGGAGAAAGGTAGGTCAAAAAATAAAAGGTGCCAGGACTGGAAAAAAGGCAGTGTGGAATCCTCAGGACATGCAAACATTCCTACCACACAGTGAGGTCAGGGTTAGAAGGAGGGTGGATCCCGGTGACAGGCTAAGCATGAGACATAATGATGATAAAGTAGACTGTTAAGGATAAGGGAAAATATGTATTACCACTGTTATGCAAGGAAGAAGCTCAGAATTTCAAGACTGATGATATTTTGCAACAGTAAGAGAGAAATTGGAGAAAAGAAAATACTTGCACAAGAAAAATGGTTATAAGCTACAGATTAAAAAAAGATCATTAGTGCAACAGATCAATGGAAAACATTATCTAGATGAATAAATGTTGGGCTGCTTGGAAAAGGGGAATGACAGAGAATGTAAGAAAAGATAAAGAACAAAAACAGAGATTTATAAAAGGTATAAGAAAGAAACATGGACATGGGAAAGAAAAAAGATATCTGATATAGTGTGATATTTATGCAGAGAAGAGAGCCAGACTAATCAATACAAAATTCAGCTCTACAGATATTTGAAGAGAAATACAGGCAAGACCCTCAGATATGATAAATTTCACAGCACAAAATATAATATCACAAAAGGGGAATGTAAAAAGAAGATTGTTGAGGCAGCAATTAAACAAAAAGAAATTGAAGTGACAAACTATCTCTAAAGTGAATGGTTTAGTGTGCAATCTCCAGTACAGGCAGTGTCACAACATGATGGGCTAGTGGTTCTCTAGACATAGCTGCAGCGGGTGGAGTGGGATGCATCTGAAGAGGATATGCTACAAGGTAAAGTTCTAGAGCTTTCTCTAGGAGACTCACACAAAAGTTGCAGTTGCACAGAAGAAGTAAACACTATCAACTCCGATGCAGATAATATTGCAGTATGATGAGCCAGTGGGTCCCTATGGAGGAGTAACAGACAGAATAGGATGCATCTGCAGAAGCTATGTCACAGGACAATGTTCTGGAAACTTCTGTAGAAGATTCACAGGAACAAAATATCATAGAAGTTGCTCTCAGTCCAGAAAAAAATATTTAAGAGAAAACCTGCTTGATTTAATAATGATGGATACTCATACTAAGACAAAATTAGCAGATTACAGAAAATAAATAAGACACAAAATGTTAGAAGACTGGTAAAAACAGATGAACACAGTAATTAGAATTATTAAGAGAAGTTCATGTGATAGAAATAAAAAAGATATACTGCTGTGCAACTCAACTAATTACAAGTGTTACCACAAATACTCATAGCAAGAAAGGAAAGCAAGTGGGTAAGTAGAATGGCTCAATGGAAGCATCAAATAAAGTAAACAATAATGCAACTAAGACAAGAAGAATAATTGTTAGAAAAGCAGAGAAAAAGGAACAGATAATCAAAATCCATAGAATGATACATGTGGTAAACACAACACACATTATCAAAACAGACCAGAATTTATCATGTAGTATTTCCAATAATAAACTGAACTATCAGCACAAGCAGAAAAACTTAGAAGGTATGCAGATAAATATAAAGAAAATGTACAAAATAAGCAATTTTTTGATTAATCAAAAGGGTTTTATAGAGAACTGAGAAACAAAGTAAAATGAATAAAAACACAACTAAAAAACTATATATATATATATATATATACACATATATATATATATATATATATATATATATATATACATATATATATATATATATATATATATATATATATATATATATATATATATATATATATAATTAATATTTATGAAAACCTTGATGAACATAATAAGGATAAAGATGCCAAATGGATAGAAGACTTCAAAGAACTAGTAAGAAGATTTAATACAGATGATATGAAACTGGATTAAGAAGCAGCTAAAGAAATTGAGATAAAATTAAGAAAAGCTACCAAATGGAAAACCCCGGCCCAAATGTAATACCTAACCTCTGGCTAAAGGAATTAACATCATTATAGAAAGATTGAACCCTGAGTAAAAATTACTTATATGCACATCCCAAACAGACATAAACCTGTTTAACAAAAGGAAAAATAGCATTCCTTCTTAAGAGAGAACTGACAAGCTGTCCTAAGAACTATAAACCAATAACTTGCCTTCTTTTTTTTTTCAAAACAGGTTTATTGTTTTAACATATAAGAGAAATATCATAACAATTTTATACAAGTAATTAAAAACAGGTATTATTATAATATTCAACAAAACAACTAAAGTATTTACAAAGACATCCACTACAATCAGATCAATTAATTAAACTAAAATACCATGCTACTGAAATTAAATTTTTTTTAACAAATTTTGTAAATTATCCCATACAATATAATAAGATGTTTTTCTATTTGTTCTTGTCCTAATTGTGTTTATTTCCATATGGCACACTATATTCATAACATTTTTAAATTCATTGAACGAAGGAGGTGTATCTGAAATCCAATTTCTAGTTATTATTTTCCTAGCCACTGCTAGAATAGACCATAACAAGGGAAGCTTAACCTTTTAACACTTTGAGGTACAGGTGTGTTGAATAATATAAGAGATTTAGAAATAATGAAATTATCTGTAAAAGAGCCTGCAAAAATTCATTAATTGACTTCCAGTATTCTTTCAATTTTATACAGTCATAAAACATATGAGCCCAGTCAGCATTAATTTCTACATTACATCTCTTATATAAATTATCTTTATTATTTATTTTATTCATCATCAAAGGTGTATAAAAAGATCTATGTAAAAATTTCCATGTATAAAGTCTCCAGACAATGGAAGACGTAGTTCTATAAGCAGATTCCAAAATATATTGTTTATCTTGTTGGTTTGGTGGGTCCCCATTAATAGAAGTGAAATAATTCCAGTATGAATCTACACTGTAAAAAGTTTCTTGTCTGATAACTTTATGTATGTATGAAAGTTTACCTTTATCAGAAACTTTATGTTGTAAATTTAATATCAAGTAATCAATCAGTGTTGGAATAGATTCTTTAACTGTTATAGACATTAGATCTATTTTATTAATGAGATGTTGTCTAATGGTCTGAACCTCTAACCAGCAAGTTTCTCTTAGATCAAATTCTTGTTTTAAGAAATCTAGATTTTTAACTTTATTATCAGATATCAACTGATACCAGTACTTTAGATCATTATCTATAGCTAAATGAGTTCCTTCAGAAGTAGATGACAAAAGCATACCCTGAGTATACATTATAGGGAATACAATAAAATTCCATTCCCTATACTTAGGGTGCATGAATATAAAGTTACGATAACTAATAATAATATTTAATGGGTAACAAACCATATGTTTAGGTGTAATAGGTGAAGTACAAAATTCCTTTAGTAACCATAACATGGAGTTATTTACAATCATATTTTTATGTGTTAAGGAGATTTTCATGAAGTGCATACTAATTAGCTCCCAATAATCTTTCCATTTTGTGACATATGACTGATCTATTAATAAAGTAATAACTTTTACAATAGAAGAGATAGTATATAAATTAAAGTCTGGAAAAGAAATACCCCTTGAGACCAGCTATTAGTATGTTTCTTTAATGCAATCCTAGGTCTATTAGGTGCCCATAGGAAATTTAACATTAGTGTATTCAGTTTCTTGATAATTATTTTGTAGGTGGAAGTATTATTGATTGTATTAAGTATAAAATCTTGGGGAATATTATCATTTTAATAATTGTAAGTCTCTCCTCCATAGTAAAAACATATTATTCCAGGTATTAAAAAGATTTTGTATATTAAGAAAACAGGTATTATAATTATTATATATAATAGATTTAATATCTTTAGATAGTATTATACCTAAATAAGTTATCTGACCTGAAATGGGTACATATTTAGTAAAATCACTAATGAGAATATTTTTCGTGTATATATAGGTAGTATTTTAGTTTTTCTTCATTGAATATTAAACCAGAAATACTTTTAAAATTCATCATGTTATCAAATAGAGACTGCATAGAAGAATTAGATCCTGCTGATGTAATTAGAACATCATCTGCAAAAAGTTGAATTTTGGATGTTGTATTTTCTTCTATTTCAAAACCCTCTATGTCAGTACTGTTTCTGATCAAATTAGCCCAAGGCTCCATTACTAAAGTGAATAATAGTGGAGAAAGTGGACATCCTTGTTTTGTACCTTTAAAAATGGGTATTTTTGTGAAACATAAGTTCCTACCTTAATATAAGCCAACATTCCTTTGTATAAATGCTCAATTAGATTTACAAATGCATCTGAGAAGTTTGTGCACTTCATTAAGGTAAACAGATAGTCCCAACTTACTGAATCAAATGCTGAACTTATATCAAGACTAATAAGTGTTAAATCTTTCTTTTTCCTATTTGCAAAATCTATTAATGTTAAAGTTCTTCTTATATTATCAAAAGTATTTCTATTTACAATGAAGCCTGTCTGATCTATATCTATAATGCCGGAATGATTGTCTTCAATCTATCAGCAAAAATACTCATAAACATTTTATAATCAACATTAAGTAATGAGATGGGCCGATATGAAGAACATCTAGTTGGATCTTTATTAGGTTTTAAAATTGGCTAAATAAATGTATATTGCCAAGATGGGGGGGTTATTAACTCAGTTTGGGCCAAAATAAAACCTTATGTATTAATGAATATGTACTTTTAGAAAGGATTTTATATATCTCTGGTATAATACCATCATTACCCGGTGCTTTGTTTGATTTAAGCTTATTTATTTGTGTAATAACTTCTGTATATGAAATACTCTTGTCCAATAGTTTAATCTGTTGTTTATTAAGCTTTTATTCATGTTTGTGGTTATAAACTCCTTTATTTTATCTTTAGGTTCCATGTTAATGTTATTATGGTTAATTTTGTGAAAGTGATTTCTAAATTCATCTAGTATTTCTGGTATACTAGAAACATTCTTCTTTTCCTTAGAGAAAAGATTTCTTTGATATGGTTTTGTTTATTCAACCTTTTGTTTTATTTTTAAGTCTATGTAAGTATTTGGGGCTTATTGAATAAGACAAAACTTGTATTCTCTAAAGTTATTTTAACTTTATGAGTTAAAATTTCTTTGTATTTCTCATTTAGTTTGTTTATTTCTTCAATAACTTTCTTGTCCATAATATTTTCTTTATTATTATGTTTATAAGAGTCTAATTTACTTTGAATATCTAACAATTCCTTATCCCAAGATTTCCTTTTATTATTATACCATCTGATACTTTGTCCATATATATATGATTTTAAGGCATCCCAAACATAAACAATGGAGACTTCAGGAGTATTATTTATGTCTAAAAAATGTTTTACTTCTGAAAGTATATATTCTTTATAGTCTTTTAGTTGAGTTAAGTATGCTGGTATCCTTTTGATCTGAACATTATGAGTATTTTTATCATGAATTCAAAAACAATTGAATTATGATCAGATATAGGACATGAAATGATTTTGGAATTAATTACATCTGTTACCATCTGGTTAGAAATAAAGACCCTCCCCGGGATTCATGAACCTTGCGCCAGGCGCCAGCATAGCGTCGGCGTTATAACGCCAAATATGGCTGCTTAGCGATTCAGGTATGAATGAATTCCACGTGCACTACGGCGGCGCCGACCGCCCCCCGGCGTAGGTATGCAAAACACACTGTGTGCGGTATTGCACCATGCAAATGAGGGCAAATAGCGATCCACGAAGTGGCGCGGTAGCGTAAACGCGGCAATGTAAACCAAAAACGGTTTACATTTACCCAAACATACCGGAGGAGTAACGGAAGGCTGTCAAAGTCAGGTATCATATAGGTGCAATATGCCAATGTGGAAAGGCACCGAGAATGTCCAAAGAAAATATGCACAAAATGTAAAAATGACATAAATGGCGTATGTAGAAAGAACAGCAGCCCCTCGGGATATGTGCACAGAAGTTGTAAAGCAATGAAATAATATGACAATGTCCTAAAAGAGCAGTAGAACACAAATCAGCTGCACAGCCACCACACACCATAGTATGTATGTAAAGCTGCAACCCCAGCGCAATGGTTGTCAAGGAGTGGTGGCGGTGTCCGTCGCCGTAACCATGTATTAGTAGTCAATTCCATGCAAATGAGGCAGATAATAGTGGATCGCAAAAACGGCGCCGGCGTAAGGATGGAGCAAACGGCGTAGCGGTACTACACCGAGGAGTGGCCTACACGAGATACATGTCAACCACAGAGGGGTGTGCCACTGTAGGAGGAAGGATATTGGAGGTCAGCTGGGCTGTACAATGCACATCACAGCATCAGGACTGGCGTGTTAGGAAATAGATGCGCTGAGAGTACAGAATGCGCGTACAAATGCATGTGCACGAGGATGACTATGTTCCATAAACCAGTCATGTGACGGCCTCACCGGCAAAAACCAGGGATATAGGAAGGTAATGCGGAGAATACGAGGAAATGCGGAAGCAGTGTAAATGGATCCGTAACGAGCAATTAACACCAATCAATGCAGGAAGGGCAAACGCCGGCAGCTGATAACTCTGCATGCAGACTCCTGCATAACGGGAAAGGGGAGGCATATGAGTGCAAAGATAGTAGGGGATGTAGTAGAAATGCAAAGAGCAAAGAGCAAAGAACCGAAATAGCACAGCCAAGTACAGAGGTAGCATAACTGCGGCTGCAGATAAAATGCATCATATGCCATGTGCCTGCAGGATGCAGTAATGTAAGATGCCAGGCGAAGGCAATGCAGGCAACTGTAATGTAACACTACAGGCAGTACCGTTGCAGCTGCAAGCGTAAAACCACGGAAATAATCCGTGGATACGGCCGCACAGACACACCCAATGACATCACCGGGTATACAGCACAACAGTATTAAATGTGAATGCACACAACACACAGCGCGATTTCCCAAACGCCGCACCGTAGGGTGTAAACAGACAGGGAACTTTTAATATGTATATGCTGGGTGCCGCCGCAGCCGTGATGCATAGGTATGTGGCAGAGACAGACGGAGTTGCGGAGGGTGGTGCCGACAACGACCGTAGGCCTCACAGGAGAAGGAGAGTGTTCAGACCAAGGGTGACCTACCAGGGGCTGCGAGACCTGGAGATAGTAGAGCGCTACAGGGTGGACAGGGACACGTTACAGCAAATAGTGGAGCTGTGGCGGCCGCGCCTGAGAACAAGAGACAACAGAGGGGAGCCCATCCCAGTGGACACAAAGGTATGTGTGAGCTTGCGAATACTGGCTACGGGTACCTTTCAAAGGCCAACCGGGGACATAATGGGCATCTCACAGGCATCAGCATCCAGGGTACTACACCAGTTCCTGGATGCCATGTTACCACATGCCCATGAGCACATAAATTACCCCACATCTCAGGAGGAGTTGGCTAGCAATATGCGCCGTTTCCACCGTGTGGCACAATACCCGGAGGTCCTGGGTGCGATAGACTGTACGCACATAGAATTTAAGTCACCACCCGGGGAGCAGGGTAGACGCTACATAAACCGCAAGGGATACCCCTCCATCAATTGCCAGGTCGTGTGCAATGCGCAGGGCATTATTATGGATGTGTGTGCTGGCAGCCCTGGAAGCTACCACGACTCCCATATCTGGCATGCCTCACAGCTGTATCAGGTATTCGCCAGGGGGGACATCATACAAGGTCACCTTGTGGGGGATGCTGGCTACGCACTGGAGCCGTGGTTGATGACACCCATCAGGAATGCACACACACACATGCAAGAACGCCATAATGAGGCACACGCACAAACTAGAATAATCATAGAGCGTGTGTTCGGGATGTTGAAATCACGGTTCCGGTGCTTGGATACATCCGGTGGAGCCTTGCAGTACTCTCCAGGCACAAGTGCCCACATATTCATAGTATGTTGTATGCTACACAATATGATTCTGCGGAAACAGCTGCTGCAGGGACATAATGCCGGAGGGCCACCAAGCCCGCCACAACTGCCAGGGCAAGCACAGGCACAGAGGCACCCCAAA
>NC_056732.1:488440296-488590296 GCF_019279795.1 Protopterus annectens | reverse complement strand
GTATAATCAAGAAAGTATAATTAGGAATAGCATTTGAAGAACATATAAACTTTTTACAAGGAATAAATATGTTATTATTCTATTAATCATATTTTCATTACTCTTCTCTCCCTGCCCTCCCCCACTACATAATCTAAATAGAATGTCATTGTTTAAACAAAGAAAAGAAGAAAAGGAGAAAAAAAAAAAGATAAAGAAAAAATGTATCAAATTACTGACCTTACTTCTCCTTTTCAGAAAGAGAAACAAGTTGAATCACAGCTTGCCATTAAATCTCCAGATATTTTGACTAGTTATGAAACAAAACATTTCTTTGCACACAGAGAATAACTTTGATTAAATCTTTTTCAAAATATTTGTGGCTTCTTGGAAATGCAGGAACTATATTTAAAAAGATTAATAATGAAATAAAATGATGAGAGAAAAAAACATAGAACAAATCATTTGTTTTTTAGTCTCTTCTTCTTCTCTGAAGTCTTCCACGAAGTTTCAGTTGCCAGTCTCTTTAATGAAGGACTAGCCCATTCCATTTCTTCTATTTTATCCAAAATCTAATTTTTTTGATAAACAGTAAAGCAGAGTCTAAGTCATCGAAAATTTTAGGACCATCAGGAAGGAAGATTTTAAGCTTGGCAGGAAACAGAAGGTATGTTTTAAACTGTGCTTTTTTAAGCTCCCTTATTAGTGGCAGAAAAACTTTTCTTTTAGCTATTACCATGGAAGAATAGTCATTGTCAAAACGCACAGTTGTCTCATTAATCTTAACAGGAGCTTTAGCCCAAGCAGATTTAAGAACCATCTCTTTATCAAAGATGATAGAAATCTAACTATAACTGATCTAGGATATTTTTGTTAGAGTTAGTATTAGCTATAGATCTATGTGCTCTTTCGATACCAAAAGAGAATGCTTCTGGTAAGTCTAAAGTTTTAGGGAGCCATGTTGTTAAAAAAGAAGTAATATTGTTACCTTCAATATTTTCTGGCAGTCCAAAATCCTAATGTTATTGCGCCTAGATCTATTTTCCAGGTCATCCAGCTTTGTTTGTAAATGTGTATTTTGTTTCAGGAGAAACTCAATGTTGATTTCCTCTTCTTGTATTCTATTTTCCATGTCATTCACAGCTTCTTCTATGCCTGTCATCTGGATCTTCTGTTGTTGCAGGTCTATATGTAACAAGTCTATTTGTTTTGTAGTTTTTCTATGAAGGTGTCTATTTTAGTATCCATTTTATCCATCTTAGCAGTAAGTTGCTGGATTATAATTATCAGAGACTGAAGTTCTTTCTTGATGCTGGAGTCTTGAGAATTTGTCTTACTGGAACTCATTTCAGACTGATAAACTGACAGGAAAATTTCCAAAGTGATTTCTGACAGGAATATTGTTAAGATTTCCTTTCTTTTTTAGATATAGTTCAAGAACTATATAAAACAAACATATTTAGAAAGAAAATTACTTCAAAAATTATTTTTTTAAGTAATTAATTCCTGTCAGTGTAATGAAATTGGTGGAGCTGAAGAAATCTGCTGCTATCCTGTGTTCATCCTTGGCCACGCCCCCCAATAACTTGCCTTCTGACAGTATATACGTTAGATACTGAAATTGATGCAGAGTCTATATCCATCTACAAAAAAAAATCCTGGCAATAGAACAAAAAGGTAATAAATTAAACTCATATGGAACAAAAAAAACATCTATTCTTAAACTAACCAGTAATAGAGAGCTGTAAAAAAAGAGAATAAGCTATATATAGAATTGATATTTTACAAAAAAGCATTGAACAACATCCCACATTCATGAATAATGGGATGTTGACAGATCTACACCCTGCATTAATCATTTATATTGCAGTGAATATGAAACAGTGGCAAACCACTCTGCAGTTAATCTATGATGAAGGGCAAATTATTATCACATGCATACAAATTAAAAGGGGGATATCCCTGCATGATTCTTTGTCATTATTACTGTTTTGTCTTGCCTTTAACCTGTAATCCATTTACTTCATAAATTAGGGTATGGTTACAGCTTACGTACGAAAAACCAACTTTGCTTCTAAAACTAATATTTAACATGGTTTTGATATCTAGGAGTACAGTTCAAGCTATGAACAGTTTTCTCCTCCTGTTCTTGTAGCTTTGATGTGATTGACTGTCCCCAAATAGCACTGAGTCAGTTGGACAAGAAAGCAAGAAAAACTCTTAGTGCTTACCAAATGATATATAAAAACAGTGCAAACCAATATTATACACTCCCCTGAAGAAGTTATGGGCCTCCTCAAAACTGACTACATGTAGGTCTGTAATTGAGGGACTGCATACATATTTAATGACCTCAACAAACTCCCAACATAGTGAAAGTTCTAAAGTATGAAGAGAAGTCTATGATGACCTCATGAAGCCCTTTGGAGAGGAATGGAATGGAAATCAAACCGGAAGTAATCATGAGTCAGACAGCAAATGTAAGTGCCAAATAAAACAAAAGAAAAAAATGTAAAGATAAGGACCAGAAAAGAAAGAGAGAAAATTGAAAAGTTTACAAACATTGTGGAAAACATAGAGAGCTTCTAGAACAACCTCATGTTCACTAAGATTTGAAACAGGAATGGTTAAAAAGGGGTGAATTGATACCAAAATATAAAAGGCTAATAATGGCAAGCCAAGATAGCGGGCTACATACAGGTTGTTTTACAAAGTCCAATGAAAAGGTGGGAGAAACTCACAAATGTAGGTTCTGTGAAACAAAAGTGGAAACAGTTACATAGCTGGGTGTGATACATGCATCACTGAATGTCTGTATACTGAAAGGTACAATAATGTGGAAAGACTGTTGCACATGAAGCACAAAGCATTATCAACTATGATGAGGTTTGTGTGGCATGGTGTCATCCAATACCAACAGTTCAGAAAATCAAATATAGTAGTTCAGGAAAAAAGACAAAAGCGGCATTAATCATTGAAATTGTTCTTCCTAGGGATTATAGTGTCTTAGGTATTGTGAGACACAAAGTCATAAAAGTCATAAAACAACAGGATTTTCAAACAGAAATGAGAACAATATGGACGAATGATACCCAGGTAGTTCCAATAGCAGTAGGAGCAACAGGACTGATAAAAAAGAATGTACAATCATACTCAACTATGCTGCTAATACATGTAACTTCATATGACTAGCAGAAGGAGACAATTCTGGGTATGTTGTGAGCGCTGAAAAGAGCACTCTTGGATAACATCAAACACTGAAGTAATACTAATTTCATGAACTCTGACTGTACTCTGACTTAGGAATGGGTCTGTTCCTGTCACAGTATATGAAGCCTAAAACATTTAGAAAAGTTAAAAAAGACAGAGAGGTAAGCAGAAAGGGAAATAGGTGATAACACCTTGTTCTATACAATGTTGGCTCTTATGTGGCATAGCAGTATTGGATAGTTGCACTATTGATTGCATACATGTCGATGGTCACGTTCCTTTGTCAACTTATAGCTCAACATGTTAAGGCACCGGTGTTTTACTGCAATACTGGCAGTGGTTCATTTCCACACTTGGTAGACTTTACATGGATTCATAGGTAAGTACTAGGCAATCAGCGTGCAGACCATTACAAGTCTAGCAAATACCCTTATTCAAACATTCATTCTAGTCTCAAGTAAAGCAAAGAAGATAGACTGGGAAGAATTTGAGGCTGTCCATCTGAATATATAGGTTTACCTTGAGCTTGGCATGTTGTAAAAATTTGTTCCTGAGACAAGGGTGCTTTGGGATATGAAACTATCAAGCCAAAGAGATTTATCTGTTGATGAAGGTTTAATTTCTTTAATTAGGTATTTCAGGTACTATTTCTTCTGTGAAGGAAAAGGAGGTCAAAGAGGATTGGATCTTTCATGGCTCATGTGGCTAGACACAGATCTTCACAGTGGAGACTATAAGAGGCTGCATACAGTGAGAGAGTTGCCAGTCTGTCCTGGTAAATAAGATTTTTGAGGCCTCTGATTTTTCTAATTATGAATCTCTGAGGTCTCTCAGGTTTAGAGACCTCAGAGATTCTGCAAGTGTGTGATACACACAGTTAATTTGTGTTTTATTGCAGGCTGTTTTTCGTTGTTGTTGTTGTTGTCATCGTCACTGTTTTTTCAGACTGATGTAGCTCAGCATGGAAATGTAGGGCATTGACACTGCAGGCAATTAACATTGTGGGCATAAGTCTCATAGGGGCTGAATATTGCTGTGTCTTTTATTTTTCAAGTAGGTGACATGCACCATTAGTATGTGTCTCACTAGAAGGATTTGTTATGTTGATTTAGCTGTATTTGTAAATGCAGAACCTTTAAGTGGTGAGTATTGTTGGTGAAGGTTCTTGGTTCAAGACAATCTAAGTGCTGGACATTGGCATATCATTGTTACAGTGGGGTGGTTGTTTCATGACCTTTGCATTATAGCACAGATAAAGTAGTCAGACTGTGATGCTGTTTTACCTTCATTTGTTTCACTGTATTTGTACTTTTCTCTCCCTACCTTCTATTTTCACTAGCCTTTCCATAGGATGGCCTAATGGTTAAGGTGTTTGCCTAACAAACACAAGGTGCAGGGTTTGAGTCTCACAAGGACTAATTGGCTAGGATTACAATGGCTTGCAAGGGCACTTAGCCTAGTACTAATCTATGAACCTATACACATTATTTATCTATTTATTTTGCTTCTCTACATTTATTTTACATTTATATGCAGTACCACCAAGACCAGCACTTCTGCCACCACCCAGGCCTGTCACCCCACCACCAGTGGCTACTATACTGGCTCCACCAACACTATAGTTGGCAGGAGTCCCAGCAGTGACTGCTACCTCCACTCCCTCAGCAGCACACTATCAGCTGCCACTGCTAACAGCCCTGCTCAAGAAGGTGCCATGGTAGCACCCGCAGGATGCAACATTAGAGGAGATGATGCGTATGTCACCAGGCAGCAGCTGCAGGAGCTAGTGGAGGACAGCAATGATGGGTTGCATCCCTGCCCCAAACTGCATCAACATCACAGCCAGGGCCCAGTGATGATGGATCCCACGATGGGAAATAATCTTCCACTGGATCATGTCTGGCAGGAAATGCAGCTCCACACACCAGCCTATCCTCATTCCTATTTCTCCCCTCCCTTTTGTGTCTATACTCACCCCTGTTTGTTGTCCAATCCTTCCCATCACCATTGTTTTTCCTCTGTGTATAATTCCTCCTTTTCCATTGTCATCCACATCCCTGATATGTCAGCACATCCCCTATCAGTCATCTGTCTCACTTTTGTTTGCATGCCCCTGCTATCTAACCTAACCCTCTTACCTTAATATTATTTTCCTTACGGCCTTCCCAATGTACCTTCTTTTACACACACACACACACACACACACACACACACACACACACACACACATATATATATATATATATATATATATATATAGATATATATATGTATATATAGATACAAAATGAGCACCCGATCAAAAAAAAATTGTCTCTCTCTCTCTCTCTCTCTCTCTTTCCCCACCTCTATCCAGCTTGTTCTTTAATTCTTTGACTTATGTTCTATCGTGTTTTTCCTTTTCCATTTTCACCACCTTCCTATCTTCCCATTTTCAGCCTTTAATTTGGTCAAAATATACAGCCGTGCACAACCTCTATGGCCCTTTAAGACAATTGCATAACTTCCCCTTCTTGCTGCAGTGGTACAAGACTGTGGTGCATGTGTGACTGACAAGCACTGCTAGTGCTCATACACCCCTGCAGCCACATCATGCTACTACCCACTCTTTCCACAGTCCACCATGCAACCACAAGAGGCATATTTAATGAGCTCTTCAGTGCACGCTCTTGTCTAGCCACATTCAGTGTTAAATGAACATTGGTGGTTTGTCTCACACACACACACACACACACACACACACACACACACACACACACACACACACACACACACACACACACACTAAATAGAAGAGGGGTCACTGTGATCAAGCCCACATTGTTTGTGAATCTTAGTTTATGTTTCAAACACTATGTAGCATGAAACTGATTTTTTTTTTTAATGGATGGACATGTCAAATTCAGCATTAGTATGTCATTGACATTCAGCATTCAGCATCTGTTTCATTATTATAACAAATCAGTACAATTGCTGAATGTTGCAGCCTTAGTGCTCTGGAGAAATGAGTTTAGTCTTGACCTCAACTTACTTCTTAGTGTTAGTTTCATGTTCTGTCGGTGTTTGTGTGTGATTCCTCTCTGTGTTCCAGATTCAGTCCACATCCAGAAAGCAAGCTATATGCATTGATTGGTTAATCTTATGTCTGCATGCATAAAACCTTTTTTTCTACACTAGTAAAAGCTAAATGGAGTCAGCAACTAAGACCCAACATTACTACCTAACAAATGACAAAATAAAAAATAATTAGCAATTACAATCTGAGAGTATAGAGCAGCATAACTGACTTTTTGGGGTTACAGACACTTCAGTGTGACTTAAGCATGCAAGAATTATAATTAACTTAAAAAAATGTACAGAATCAGACCAGAGAAGACAGTCATTACTGAGTGTATAGTTCTCCATATGTATTTTAAATGAAAGCATGAATGGTGCAGACAGATAAACGCCTGACTGCATTCCAAGTATTACAAATGTGAATTATGGACTCAGGCAGTGAAAGAGGCAGATGGAGATGACAAAAGTGAATAACTGGCTTTTGGGAAGTGGTAATTTACCACAAATCTAGCACCACCTGGCGGGTAACCACTAGGTGGAGCATTTATGAAAGACGATGACTACACTTGAGATTGCCATAATTCCAGCCAGGGTAGAGTGCATGAGTCTGTCTGTACTTGTGTCTTTGTGTAGGAAAATGCCCACCGACATCTAGTAGAATGAAAGTGAAGAAAGGCATAAAGAAATAAAAAAATCCCAACTGTCCTCTGACGGTTGTGAGTAACCCAACTCCAGAATTACTGCATACACATTATTAGATTACCACACTTACAGAAATAAATAGTAAACTGCAATCTTTCACTTTGGCTACTTTTAGTTTATTCCACTCTGTTGACATTACAGGGCCTGAATTGATATTTTTTTAACTTAGCATTTTCCGAATGCTCAAGTCTGAAAGAAGGAAACTGGACTAAGTAGCTTCCCTGACAGACTCATCTTGCAAAACACATTCCAGGAAAATAACTTTAATGAAAAATGTAGTACAGATTTGTACAAGGAATCAACCCTATGATACTCTTACTCTTTGTATTAATGTCGCTTTTATCCCCAGGCCTCCTCTGTTTTTTTTTTTCAGTTGGACTTTCCCAATCAGCAAATGGAAATAAGTAAATAACTAAATAAATCCTGCTCGTTAAACCTGATTAACTTAACAAACCACATTCTGACTGCCAAAAGCAGAGCCTGATGTACACACTTCTTGCATTTCAGCAAGGCATCTGACACTGTTCAAGTCTTACTGCTTGATCAGAAATACTCAGTTTGATCTAATAACTGACACTGACAGTTGATTCAGCAGACATCTAAAAGGGAAGTTCAATGGCGATCTTTCCTCTGCAAAAGCAGTGATACTCAGTGTACCCCAGTATTTTGAACTTGTTTGCCTCCTGTTTTACCTCTTTGTAAAAGAGATGTGGCAATACTGCAATAGTCTTTCCTTTTTTTCATTACATTACACCTGACTCAACAATGCCTCAAAAAAACAGGGAGGGCTACTCTGAATGGTACCAAGATATTTTTCAGGCTTGACATTCCCCTGATAGGCAGGTGGTGTGGGGGGTGCAGTGGGGCTTAATTTGGACCTGAGATCCCATTATAAATTATAACACAAAATCAGACATCAATACATTCTATAAATGTATAATGTAATGTTTGGAACGTATAACATCATTAACGTCAGTCTTAATGTCATTTCCAAAGAGTGTCCCCTAAAATCATTGTCACATCTATATGAATTACAAGGCAAATTCAATTAACTCACCATTGAATAGGACATTAATATAATCCAGCACTGTTACAATGAGACATACCTCTCAACTATTCAGACTTTTGCAGAATGTTCAGATTTTTGACTCATATTTTTGTTTATTTATTTATTTATTTATTTATTTATTTATTTATTTATTTATATGTGTTTGTTAACTGGCCAGAAGGGCTGGTCCAAGGTACTTTTCAGCAATGACCCAGGTACTGGAGCACATAATTTTCCACATATAATACAAAGCACATAAAATACATTGCAGTACAAAGCCAAAACATCTACATTAGAGAGTAAATAAGAAACTTTAGAAAATTCACTTACAATGGCAAAAAATGCTGTTAACTGAGATAAGATGCCACAAACAACATATGTACAACAAAAAGAAAACATATAAGATGGAAAATGCACTTACATGCTGTATACAATGTGTTGTACCTCGTGGTGGAATGTGGTCTCCTTATAAACAGTCAAATAGAAGACCGCCATCACACATGTGGAATTACAAATGGCATACTAACCAATTTGTATATGGATGACTATCAGCAGATAAAGGATCACTATATATTAGAATGGACAGACAGAAATTACAAGAACAGTAAGAGTATGCAATTATAAATGAGTGTAGGGAAGTTAAAGGCTGAGGGGAGAGAAAGAGAGATAAAAGACATGAAAGAAAGAAGAGTTAGGATGGTTGTACAGTAGACATGCAGAGGAGTTTATCTGCATTTTTACATAGCTGATGTTATCAGTTTGATCTATGGACTCTACTTTAGATGGGACGAAGCACTGCTAGATTTTGTTGAGTCGAGTGTTTTGTAAAGTTACCCTTTATCCATATGAAATGAGCGGTTGTAGTTCTTTTTTCATTTTTTTTTTTCTTTTAGGTAGTTGTATAGTTTGCAACTCAAAGCTTTGTTATTGGTGATTATCTTATTTCTTCTGGTAGGCTGTTCCAGTTTGCAGAAATGTTATTAAAACTTCTTCCTCTAAGGGGCAAATTAAATAGATGCCTCACTAATGTAAAGGTGCTCTTATCTTGCTTTGTAAGTGTTTTATTTGCAGTTTAGAGTCAAGCTAGGGGTGGTAATGTTCACAGAGGATCTTGAAAGTGAGGCCAAATAAGAGGAGAGTGCATGCAACTGTTGTGGGTGGACAGCTGGTTTTTGGAGAGAGATACTGGGATACTCATATTGAGGGCAGAGATTTATAAACCTGCATATTGTATTCATAGTGGCTTGTTTTTGGTTGATATTGTGAGAAGACTGTAAGGTTAGTTTGGCTAGAATGTATTCTAGCTTAGAAATAAGTGCATTCTTAGCTATTGCTCTTCTGGCTTCCAGGAGAGGTGGTTATGAGTATCAAAGATTGCTTTAAGCTGGATTAAACCTTTTTATAAGCATTTTCAGTGTGATTCCTTAGGAAAAGTGTAGGGTCCATTGTAAGAGCTAAATATTTGTATTGTTGGACAGAATTTATGGGAGTATTATTGTAGGTGATAATTTTGGAGATGAGTAGGAGAGTTTATTCGATGTCCCAAATATCATAACATAATTTTTATCACTATATTTAACAGGTTATTTTACTATATGAATAAGGAGGTGAGGTATTTTAGAAATAATTGTAATTCTGGAGTATTACATCATGTTGTGTGTAGTATGCTAGCATCTGCATGTATTCAGCAGGTTGTTAGCTCACTATATGAATAAGGAGGTGAAGTATTTTTGTAATACTTGTAATTCTGGAGTACTACATCATGCTGTGTGTAGTATGATAGCACCTGCATGCAGGATGATATTTATGGAGAGTATGGTCATATTAATGTTTTTTAAAAAGATGGAGAACAAAACAGGACCAAGGACTGATCCTTGTGCAATTCATGTGGTAAATTAACTTTTATATGTGGTTATATTACCTGCTTTCAATATAAAAGTTCAGTTATGCAGGTAATTCTGGAACCAGAAAATTATATTATGGCTAAAAATGAACAATTCCAGTGATTATAGTAGGATTTGGTGGCTTTTACTATCAAAAGCCCCGATAAAATCTGTAAAGATGTCTCTAGATAAGTGTTCCCTTTCTGTCTCTGGGATAATTTTATGAGTAACAGTAACAGATGACAGTGAACATGCTAAGGACATTCATGAACTCATGCTTATAATCTGTTATAAGCCCATATTTGTTGAAATGTTCTAGAAGTTGCTTATTCATTTTTTCTTAAATCATTCATTGCCCTGACATCTCAAGCATGAAGACTAAACGTGTCATGGTTGGTTGCAAGAATAACCTTAAGATTTAAACAGCAGGTGATGCTCAAAAGTTTGAGAGTTAATAGTTTCATAGGTATTTTAATTATTTTTTTTACATATCTGCTAACTAGGCAAGTCCACCAACTGTAGTCCTTTTCAGGGGCAACATGAGAGCACTATCTAGTTAAATGACTTGTTCAGAATCACACAGTGGGAAAATGGAGTTGGAAGGAATCAAACCCTGTGCTACAGGAAGCAGTTTATTAACCACTCAAAGCCTTAATATTTTGTGCTAACTACCATGCCATTCCATTATTAGCGGCTCACTTGGTTTCTCATCTGTGGAACAATGTTGCTGCTTATGAGGGCCTAGTAGAATAACAATGTAGATAATGATTACAGTGGACCTGGAAATCAGCAGTACTTATGATGCAGGAAGCAGAGATTAGGTGAAGACCATACTCCATATGGAAACTAGAAGTCCCTGATTTCTTTCTGTGTCAGGACTAGTAAGCCTGGAGATAATTAGCCTAGACCTTTGATGCTGACTGAGTGTACATGAAGCCATGCCTCCCAACCTCTTTTCATAGCCCATTTTCTCTAGCTTGACTTTTAATGAACACTGTGTCACTACCAGTCCAGTTATCTGGGATTTTGTAAATAATTCTATGTCATTTGTGAATATTGATATGTTTTATACAGAAGTATGTGTTGAACAGGGTTTGTACAGTACTGAGCTTCAAGAATGTAACCACAGCATACCCTGCTGGAATATAGAAGATTAGCTTGCAAAACATCAAGAAAATAAGTTGAAATTAAATTGTTTTATGATTGTGTTATAAAAGTTTGCTTCAATGCAGCAGGTAGACAGAATGTCTAGAACTAGGATGCCTTCTGCACTGTTTTGTAAGTGTTTTATTGTTTTATGACTTTCAAGATCTGCAAACTTCTGAGATATGTATATTTAACACAGAGATGTTAAACTCTGTCAGTTTATGTTTTAGCCTGGGAACTGAAGTCAGGTGACAAAAAGTGATGTCATCCAAGCTAACCCAACATTAATATTTGATATTAATTTAAGAACTCTCTCAGAGAGAGACTGTGCATTTTGTATTTTGTCTTGAACCCAGCAAGAACATCCACTCATCACCATCGGCACTTGCCTTGCTGTAAGTAAGATTTAGGGCATAGTATCTATTTTAGATATGTTCTATATTTATTTGAGATTGTCCTGTAATGTTGTTTTAAAATATTTCCTCTGATGTTGAATTGTGAAGTTACTGTGTTGATTTACTGACTATTGTGTTGTTATTTTATTATTTATTATTAAATATATTTAAACCTATCTTTGTGGTTGATATTTGTAAGACATATTTAAGCTCTTAGAGTACTTGCATATCTATTTGGAGATGCTGATGCACAGGCAACTCCAATAGCATTGCATAGTCAGACTTCTATATGGATAATAGTAACATTACAAAGTAGGATTGGACACCCTTTGTAAGGGCCTTATAGTAGCTAATTAGTAGGGGGTGGTGGCAGTAGAAACTACCTTATAGTCTGGGCAGAAGGGAGCATAGCTAGCAATCTGTACCAGCCTTTCCTAGGTGTGTGTTTGTGTATGTGTAAAAATCAAATCTCAAAATGTGAGTGTGTGTGTGTGTGTGTGCGTGCATGCGTGTGTATGTGCGTGTGTGTGTGTGTGTGTGTGTGTGTGTGTGTGTGTGTGTGTGTGTGTGTGTGTGTGTGTGTGTGTGTGTGTGTGTGTGTGTGTGTGTGTGTGTGAACTACTTGCGCAGAAACACGAAGCACTGGTTGGACAGAGTGGGTGCTGGAGGTTTTGGCTTGGCCACTCAGCTGAGATCTCAACGCTATAGCTATGCTAATGGGGAGTCTTATTGGTGATCTGGAGAAAGAACGAGAAACTAACCCCAGACTGACTGTGGTCTCTGTGTGCTCTTAAGTGGAATTGTACTTTACTGTGTGTGTACTTGTAATCTTCCCATTGTGTACATCCCCCACTGCTGCCAGTGGTGAGGATTGGGGCTCCTTGATTATTGGGCCAGTGCAGGGACAACATAAACACCACGATTTATAGGAGCATTTACAACTTCAAAATATGTGGAAGATATCAGCTTTTTGTTCTTTACAGTGTAAACAATTTGGTGGGGGTATGGAGTAATATTTGTTAAGTAGCACTGGAGTTAAGTATGCATTGTTGTTTATCATTAGCTGAGTATATCAAAGTTTTTTAAAAGGGAGAAATTTAAGAGATAGTTGGATGAACTGGGTTTTCTGATTGTTTTGAATTGTTGGTTTCAAATTGCTCCAATAATCAGAATATAGAATAGCATTCTGGTATTTGATAGATATAATTAATTTATACATGCTTGATATCATTTTTTTCCGAACAAAGGTATTTCATAACATCCTATATAGCTTTATATTGTTGTTGTTAACATTGCGGTCCTTTAGTCGGAAGTCATTTATTTTATCTATCTCAGCATGATCAAATATTTCTAGGAGGGTTCCAAAAGTTTCTCAATCCATTAATTGAAAGTTTTTTGTATATAAATGTCTAGTAGAACCTTTTCTTTGATTAGTGGGTACTTGTTTAAGGTAAGCATTGAATTGTTTAGTTTAAAATCTGGGTTGAGGTACATTGATTGTAACATTTTGAATGGGCTTGTTAGGTTAAGTGATTCAATTATTTTTTGTGAAGTTTTTATTTTATTATATATTCATTTATTTTAATTTCTTTGACATTTTCCTTCTTAAGAAAAGGTAAGGTCTTAGGATTATATTTACAGTTGACTATATAATTATACCAGACCTTAACCCAGGTTTGGTTGGATTATAATCTGCAATTGCTAAAACTGGGTGTCCATAAGTATCTGGATAGACTTTTAATAATAGTCTTAAAGACTTTGGAATTATTATATTGGATGCATTAAATTGAAATAATATTGGTAGTATGTTCATCTTGATAATCACCACTTTTGGCAACAAGGGAACTTTGAATTTATTCCATCTAAGGATGTTTTGTTCAATGTTTCACCACAATTCTAATAAATTGTTTTGATAAAACAGATTTACGTTCTGATAAAAAGTTATCTCCAGCTATTTTAGTGAATCTTTTAATTTAATCACAGTTTCTGGAAGGTAGCTGATTAGACTGTAGTTAGGATTTAATGAGAAAATAGAGGATTTAGGTCATCAGCAAAAGCAGTTAGTGCAAGTTTTGCCTTGTTTAATATAGGAATATGCTCAGTTTGTTTGTATGTGTAAGCACATTGGAGCTCCACAGTTCCCATTTGAGTTTAGCTAAGCACAGTTAAGCAAGGGGTGTGTGTCTGAGGTTGTATTGACTTATTCCATTAAATGAAGAGTGTGTTCATGCCCAGGGGAGGGCCATTTCTCAGTGTTTACTTTAGTTAAACAGGTTTGCACTCAAATGAGAACTGTGGAGCTCCAATGTGCTTACACCAAGCATGACACACCCTCTTTTCATGTCAGCTGCTTCTCCTGCTTACACCACTGCCTTATAGCTCCTACATGGTTAGGTGCAACCAAAGACTGGTCTCCCTAAAACAAACAAACAAAAAAACGGAAATAGCAGAACTGTTTACATTTGGGCACCTGGTTTGCGTGGCACTCCTTGGGGCTTAAAAATGACAGAAATGGGAAGGGAAAAAAAATGGAAATAGCAGAATAAAATCAATCAAGTACAAATAAAATAGCAAGTAGGTGGAAAGTATTATAGTCAGCCAATCATACAGACAGAATCTGCAGCACAAGAGTATAACTTTGCAAACACCTTTCAGTCTGTTTTTTTTCCCACAAACACTGCACAATTGGTGTGCACATGCAGGGGAATTTTAACCGAAAAAATGTTAGGGCTGCCATTGCTTTGATCTATCAGTATGTTCTAAAGGCTGAGGGCGGTGAGGAGGATAATGCTGACAACCGCTCCAGACTGAGGAGGAGGAGAAGAGTCTTCAGACCCAGGGTAACCTACCATGGGCTACATGATCTGGCGATAGTAGAGCGCTACAAGGTGGACTGAGACACACTTCAGCAAATCATCAAGCTGTGCCAGCCTCAACTCACACCCAGAGCCAACAGAGGGGAACCCATCCCAATGGA
This sequence comes from Protopterus annectens, assembly GCF_019279795.1. Taxonomy (NCBI): domain Eukaryota; kingdom Metazoa; phylum Chordata; order Ceratodontiformes; family Protopteridae; genus Protopterus; species Protopterus annectens. Next base: position 488,575,899 of record NC_056732.1, on the reverse strand, counting down.
TACCAAAGCATGGGTAGCCTTAAGAATACTAGCTACATGTACTTTCCAAAGACCTACTGGGGACATGATGGGGGTCTCACAGGCATCTGCATCCAGGGTACTACACCAGTTCCTGGATGCCATGCTACCACATGCCAGTGAGCACATTTACTTCCCCAACACCTGTGAGGAGTGGACCAGCAACATGCATCTCTTCCACTGTGTAGCAGACTACCCAGAGGAACTAGATGTGATAGACTGCACACATCCACTTCAAAGCACCACCTGTTGAACAAGGTAGGGTCTACGTAAACTGCAAGGGCTTCCCCTCCATCAGCTGCCAGGTCATTTGCAATTCCCAGGGCATTATCATGAACGTGTGTGCTGGCAGCCTTGGAAGCTACCATGACTCCCACATCTGGCATTCATCACAGCTGTAGCAGGCATCTGCCAGTGGCGACATCCCATATGGTCATCTGGTAGGGGATGCTGGCTATGCACTAGAGCAGTGGATGATGACACACATCAGAAATGCACACCTACGCAATCAAGAATGCCATAATGAGGCACATGCACAAACCAGGATCATTATAGAGCATGTATTTGGGATGCTGAAGTCATGGTCCCACTGCCTTGACATATCTGGTGGAGCCTTGCAGTAGTCTCCAGCCACATGTGCAGACATGTTCATAGTATCTGCCATACTACACAATATGATCCTGTGGAAACAGCTGCATCAGGAACAGCACAGAGAAGGGCCACACAGCCCCTCACTATTGCCAAGGTCCCCACAGGCACAGAGGGACTTGGAGGAGGAACCCCCTGAGCCAGCCCCTGTAGGCAGAGATAGGCATGCCCAGTATGCCCTGGCCTAGGCAAAGAGACAACACATAGCACACACACACTGACACTGCAGGGACCCAGGGATGGACACCTCTCTCTGAATCGCACACACAGTAAAATGGATGACACATACATCACACTACCTGTAACTTGCCATGTATTGGCAGTGTACTGCATGCATCCAACATAGAGAACCCTCAAGCACCATCCTCACAACTCCCACCAGCACAAGGTAAGTCAGTCTTCTTAACAATAAATAAATGGATTAGTATGTTCTGGTAGCATAGCTATGGTATCGCTGCATGTATGCAAGTGAATGGGGTGGCCTACTGGGATAGCAGCAGACAACTAACAGCTATGTGGGACACCAGGAAATGTTTGTCCAATACTGGTCTCTCCACACTATGCAGTAGGACCCAAGGTGACAAATTCCACTGCAGTATACGTGGGGGGGGGGCAACTAACTGGGGGGGTCGTAGGTCAGAGGCATGGATGTCAGTGTGGGAGTCCGATACTCACCCCTCAGCCTCATCCAGCAAGACAGCTGGTAGAAAACCATTAAGAAATGTCTGTCAAAGGCCCACAAATGGTGACAATAAAGAAATACTCCATACAGACTTTACACAGTGATAGTACAGCAGGCGTTGCAGTTGCAATAAGGCTCTGAAGAGTAAGAAGTCTGAAACTCAAAATATGCCATTACAATCTGACCTGTGGTCCTTAGTGATATGCCACTAGTCTCCAAGACAGGGCACAATACTATGCTAAATGGAACCACAATACAAACTAAATATTAGCACAGTCTGTGCAAATGTGTACAGTTGACAGGTGTACTCCCCCACACACATATTCCCATAGAACTGCAGTAACATGTATGTTTGTAGGGAAATAGCAGCAGAGCACAAATTCCCAGGCCTGTCCTAATCTACATGATAACATGTTGCATCTCCACAATACGCAGGGATCAATGAATGTATATGTATGGCTAATACTGTCAGGATGTGGCCAGCACTTACTCCCAGCTGTTGTACCATAGTGGCCTAGGTGCAGTACTGTGGTTGACAGGGCCATGTTCCAAGAATTCCAGTGTCAACTAATCTGCATGTCAGCTACACCCAGACAATCTGCCACAAAATTTACATTTCAGAGGTATGGCCATGCCAGGATATGACCTTTCAGTTAAGAAGAATACCACACAAGCAGGAGATCCCTAGCCAGCACATCACCAAGTTGCTGGACTGTTTACACAGCTTCATCAGTCAAATGGCTGTAGCCACACCTCTCAACTGACCTTTTTGGGCAAGAATGGCTATAGTCAGACTCATAATATTGGTCTGTGCATCATACATCTTGTAGTCATCTGGTAAAGCACTGTGATGATCTGAGGATGTCTGTCATTAGGTCATGATACAATACACTGCAGTGTCAGATGTCAAACATGTCTGAAAATGTCTGCTAAAGCAAACCCAGTAACCCTAGAAAAGTCCTGTATAATTTTGAGAGGTATGGCTGTAGTACACACAACCCCGGACCGGAGTACACCTATCTCTGGAATGGAGTCCCACTCTCACTATAGAAGGTCACACCGGACATGCTCCTACACTTAGAGAATCACAAGCCATGTTGGAACTCACATCGAACTATATAACTTCACTGTGTATATATGTCTTTGCATACAGGCAGCTATGTACACCTTAACTGCCCCTACAAACACCCATCAGACAGGAATATCCTCAGCTAGCTGTAGGTGGCCCATATGTGATATATCTGCATCTGTTGTGTGTGATACATGGACATATATATGGGCAACAGATAGCAATATGTTAAGCATACACACACACATACACACACACACACACACACACACACACACACACACACACATAGATGTGAGTAAGAGAGACAGACAGTGATAGAGAGAGAGAGAGAGAGAGAGAGAGAGAGAGACAGTGGGCACACACAGAGTTAGTCACACACATGGATACTCTGAATGGCATAAAGTGATGTTCTGCTGCGATCAATGGCATACCGGTTGTAACCAGCCACATGTGCCAGCACGAAGGTGAGCTCCATTGTGTCATAGTACTGAGGTGGGGGTTGTAATATCACACCAACTTCCCACTCAGTAAACTTCCCATTGCCCTACTGCACAAGATCTGCTGCTGTCATTCACTGTAGAACTACCATTGTACACCTGTCAGCCCGATGAGGTCTACAGCATGTGCGATGACTGCATACAAATAGTACAAATAACTAGAGAGGTAGGGGTTCTAATCTCAGTCCTGGCAAATGTAAGTCTGTGTGTGTTTGTTTGTAGGTGAAACAGTTTAGGCCATTCCCACACCGTACACTTCCCAGTGCCCAACTTTAGCAGTCATGCTGATGTCATTCCCCTTAGAAGGACCTTTGGGCACTTGTCAGCCCTGTAAGCTCTGTAGCACATGAGATAACTGTGTAACACTATAGTACAAATAACTAGATAGGGGTTCTAATCTCAGTCTTAGCAAATGTGTGTGTGTGTGTGTGTGTGTGTGTGTGTGTGTGTGTGTGTGTGTGTGTGTGTGTGTTTGTTTGTAGGTGAAACAGTTTTAGGCCATTCCCACACAGTACACTTCCCAGTGCCCAACTTTAGCAATCCTGCTGATGTCATTCACCTTAGAAGCACCTTTGGCCACTTGTCAACCCTGTAAGCTCTGTAGCATGTGCAATACCTGCATAACACTATAATACAAATAACTAGATAGGTAGGGGTTCTAATCTCAATCCTGGTAAGTGTGTGTGTGTGTGTGTGTGTGTGTGTGTGTGTGTGTGTGTGTGTGTGTGTAGGGGGGCATGTGTGTGTGTGTGTGTGTGTGTGTGTGTGTTTGGGTGAGAATCATATCCTTTGGGAGTGTGGGTTATACCATTTTTGAGGCATGTACCACCCAGTACACATCTCATTGCTCTACTTTACAAGGCCTGCTGATGTAATTCATCCTAGATGTACCTGTATACACTTGTCAGCTCTCTAAGCTATCTGGCATGTATAATAACTGTGTAATACTATAGTGGAAATAGATAGGTAGGAGTTCTGGTTTCAATACCAACAACTATAATAGCACGTAACGCTTATCCCCTGTGGCTGCTGTGTGCGTAGGTTATGCCATTTTAAGACCTGTTGACCCCCTACCCATGACATTACCTTAAAGATCCTGTTAATGGCATCTGCCTCACATGCACCATGTAAAACTTTATAGCCCATACCAGTCATCTGTACAGTTGTACATGGGATATCCACATGTTTGCAACCTATATATTGACTGTCTCCCCTGACAAAGCGCATTGCTGTGATATCATTGCCAAACATGTCACAGTTACCATACTGACACACATGCCAGCATCAGACATCATTCCTGAATGACACAGCATGCTGATACAAAGTCTGTCATACTATGACTTGTGCAGATATGTAGGACCAGTAGACAAGACCAATCACTATGTCTGGTAGGTTATCTCACCATCCATGAAGGCATTTGCAAGATTACCTGTTGTAAGAGGATGTGTGTTATGTCCCAGGCATATAATGTATGTGGAGCATGGCATGTGTACGTAGCACTATATTACATACAAGTGGATACTTAGGGTTACTAATATGTCTATTGGCAACTGTGTATGTGTTTCCATATGTACAGCCCCGTGGATGTCTTCAGTGTGTGCATGTGATGGCTATACCATCTGGTGTAGCTCTTCCACCCTGTGAACTCCCCCATTGGCAAACTAGTGTTGGCCCATACAGATGTCAACCACGTAACAAGCACAGTTACACAGTTTCTAACATCAAGTCACTGTGGTGCAATGGTTGTATCACTGTGTATTGTACATTAATAGATGGGTAGGTCATCCACTCTAATAAGTGTCACCTTCATGTGCATGTGTGTCTCAATGCATGTTCCCATGCAGCGGTGTGTGTGTGTGTGTGTGTGTGTGTGTGTGTGTGTGTGTGTGTGTGTGTGTGTGGATATGTGTGTGTTAGAGAGAGATGGCTCTAACATGTTAAGGGCCTCTGATCCCACCATTGCTAATCCTAACAGTCCCTGCAATTGTCACCCACTTTAACCACTGGGCTGTGTTATGTATCTAGTACTATTGTTCATAAGACTGCAGGTAGGGGCTGTTCTCAGTCCTTAGTGAGCTGTCCCATGTACAGGACTATGACTCTGTGTGCACTACCAGCACGAGAGGCCAGACGTGCATATGAGATAGCAGACACACATGCTGGTGATTGCCAGCTTAGACTATCACAGGCTGACGTGTGCCAGGAATACATACTCCAAACTTATCATACACAGTACCAGGCAAACCCTCATCAACTGCATCATGGTCAAGTGGATGTGACAGAAATGGCAAGGGCAACAGCTGCTGATAGCTGAATGTGTTGCAGTGAATGCAATGGCTAAGCTGGTGAGGGATCTAGTGCCAGCAGTCAGGTAACCTCCTCTGTATGTGCGAGCCTGCGGGCCTATGGAACACCCAGGTGGCATGTATGCAGGCTAGGTGGCTGTGTCAAGGGTATGTATGCAAGGTCACACTGTCTGCCACAATTGCCCCTCAAACATTGTTGCATGTAAACACACCTGGTAAACATGTACATGTACAGCTGTACCTTGGCTATGATAAGTTGACTGTGTTGCCATTCCGCCTTACCCAACATTGCTACTGCTAGCAGGCCCACAGCTTGCAGACACACAGACATCTGGAACACAACCGGAATACAGTACATGACACTACAGTCAGTCAGCAGTACTAACGGCAATAGTGCAACATGGCTAACAAGGTACATGCACCTCAATGTGTACCCATAACAACTGGCAGCAGACAGCACCTTACACAGCATGACATTGCTACACTGTACCATAGTCATCCTGTGCATCAGACCCATATGAGCATATCTGTGCATTGATGGTATGTATAACAGGGTTGTGGCACATGTATCATCACATGCATAGGATGTGGTGTTGGATTGCCAGAGGCCTATGCTGGGCCATATGGCTGACATCGTGTGTGTGTGTGTGTGTGTGTGTGTGTGTGTGTGTGTGTGTGTGTGTGTGTGTGTGTGTGTGTGTGTGTGTGTGTGTGTGTGTGTGTGTGTGTGTTTGGAGGGGTGATGCTCACCAGAGCCATGCAGAGGAGCTGTGCATGTCTGGTGGTGACTGGCCTAGGATAGGGATGAGTGACTGTTTGTCTGCACATCTGCAAGCAATGTGGATACCCGACAAAGGTCTATGTTGGACAGCTGTGGATATTACATGGCAGGATGTATGGTTCACAGTCTCCTGACAGGGATGTGGTAACTGGTTATGCCAGGAGTATCACTGGCATCACCAGGCCCAAGGACAAATGCAGTACTACTCCCTGATGGTGACAGCTGTCTGCTGGACCTGCATCCCTGATGGGACTTGCCAGGACAATGCACGCATGGCCTGCTCTGGTGTGGTGTGGACAGCACCCTCCCTTCAGTAGTGCTGTTGGTACTGCCACTGTAGGGCTATGAATGTGCATGGCCATGTGGGCTCACAGCTGATCATGTCACTGATCTATGTCCACCTGGCCAATGCACCACTCCAACCACATGCTTGAGCACAGACAATGCACAGTCGAGCAGTGACAATGTCTCACCCCACTGTCTATCTCCAACATTGGCAGTATGATGTATGTCATCACAACTGCCATGGAGGTCGCCACACATGGCAGGGAGTGCTGAATGCATGACCCTGAGCATCTGTCTGGTGTTGCAGTCAGTACACGCTTGTGCCTCTATAACAGACTGTAACATGTTTGGTGACACCTGCCATGGCACTTGTGACAGGGGTTTGATGGGCAGCAATCCTATGTTGAGCACCCTTGTCCATCTGCCTGTGTGTGACATCACCTGCTCTCTGCCTATGGCTGGTGTCTGCACTCACACTAGCCATACTCAACACACTAGCCTTTCCATGCACCACCCTTACCGTGTCCACTATTCATGGCTGCTGGGGACTTGGCATGTGTGGGCATACTGACTGTGTGTGGGGGACATGGTGGGTGAAAGTGGGATGCAAAACAATGGCATGGGTTCAGGCACCAACGACCCCACCTTTGCCTCACTATGACCACCATCATCATGGGAGTCTGCTAAAACACTGGTATCAGGTCATATGGGGAGGGACACCAACCCCCTTGTTCACCTGTGAGGGGAACACAATACATGTAAAGTAATACCCTGCAGTACACACACATACACACACACACACACACACACACACACACACACACACACACACACACACACACACACACACACACGCACATACTACTGGTACAGTCTGGCACAGCTGTGACACCTATGGGCCCTTCAGGGCAGACCTTACGGTAATTCTGCCTATCGCAATCCATCTCTAGCACTGCTACTGTCTGGCACAGAACAAAGGGTGACAAATCCTACTGTGTGATGGACCTAGTAGCAGAATGGTAAAGAACAAGGCTATTGAAGTGAGCTATACAATGTCACCAAGTGCATATTCACATACTGTAAGAGCCGACTTACTACTATGCAGACCACACACACTGACAAGGTGTAACGATATGTGATGATAACTGATAACGGGACAAGACTATACACTATCACTACAGTACATACATAGTTGTGACTCACAGGGATTCATTTCAAACAACATTGCAGGACAGTCTGCGATACATACAGGACACATTTAAAGTACTAGATGCATAGCCTCATAAGATGATACCAGGCCATTGTCCCTGATGCCCTCATAAGCCTGGCCCAGGCTTTTGCCTATGCCCCTTCCAAGCCAGCACCTGTTTCCCCTGTTCATCTGGGACACATGCAGGATCCCAGGGGTGTCTCATCCATTTCCTATGCAGTATTCCAGCTTCATCTTTCAGAGGGCTATGCAAGTACACTGCTAGACATGGGGAGGGAGTGTATTTTACAGACAGTGTATTGTGTGGGACACTACACTATCCCTCCAACAAGTACTATATATATCACAGACCAGGTGAAGGTCTTGCGTGCATGATGCGTGAGTAGGGTTTGTCTTACAGATATGCAGAAATGCCATCAATGCTAGTTTGGAAATGGCCTTGTTTGCCAGATACAGGTCACCTACGATCAGTCTGTATGACACTGAGTACAGGGACAGGGCATTCAGCCTGCCTGCATTGGATAGGTGTTACAGATCCTGGAGTTGCCTGGTCAGGAACCTCTGTGGCCTCTGCAACTGCTGCATTTGCTTTGCAGGATACATGCCAAAGGAGCCATTGTACTTGTTAATGCATCTGATGAGGTGGAGTACAGGGATATTGTGGCCTCCTGCTTCCTGGATGACATACCCGTATTTGTAAGGTGGGCCATGTAGATGGCCTTACATACAATGGTGCCCACATGGTGGGAAACTGTCAGGTTGCTACCAGCCTTGGTGCACAAGTCACTTCAATACCTGATTGCATGCTCAGTAAAGTATTACTGTCATAATTAGTGTGGATGACATCTGCCACAGCAGGGAGAATGATGCCTCTCCTGGAATTCAGTTTGCAGAAATACTTCTTGCACCAGTCATTAATTGGGTGAGGGCCTCTTGGGGGATGCTCACATCAGTAGGGGAATGTAAGACAGTGGCCGGCTTACAAGCATCTGTACAGCTGGTCAGCCACCGACCACTTCTTTTATCCTGTACCTCAGATAAGTATATTTCAAACAATATAGAGGCCCCCAGACAGATCCTTGGAGTACACCACTTTGAAAGACTGTACTACTAGAGTTTGGTTCCACTACTTTGACTGAGTGGGTATTATCATTGGGCCAGTTAGCTATCCATCTGGTAACATACAGGTTGATGCCTAGCTGTGTAGCTATATGTATCCTGGCCACCTGGGGATTATTGTCAGAGAATTGGGCTAGGTGAAGATAGACATTGGTCACCATCTTCCTCTTGCCCCTGAGTTTGTTAACCACTTCCAAGCGGTTGACCAGGTTTAACAGGCCTGATCTCCCTTTGACAATACCATGCTGTGTGGGCTCAGGCATTTTAATGTTGCCAATGTCCATGCTCATAATGTCCTTAACATTCCCTTCCATGCAGGCTAGTTAGGCTGATGTGCATATGATTGGCTTGCTTGGTGGATTTCTCCACCTTTGTCTATAGTGAAAACAGTGGCTGTCCTCTGTGCAAATGGGATGACATTGGTGCTCCGGCTTTGGCTGACTACAGTGCAGAATGGATCTGAGAGCCTATGCCAGTGTTTATGTAGGATACAGCCAGGGATGGTATTAGACCGTGGAGACTTCTGTGTGTTGCCTTTGAGAGGGCATTACGGACCTGCTTTCTGATGATGAGGGAAGGGGGGCAGGTGCTGTGCATGCACATGTGCACCGATGGGGGGACAGAGGGCTGATGTTTACACTTCATCTGCCTGCAGCCAGTTGCCTACATCTATACTGTATGCATATATTGTGTTGTTGACCACCACTATAGAGCAGATTTGTGTGTTGCCTCTGGGATTGCAGACACATGTGTGGAAGGCCTAGTGGGTGGCCTTGTTGGATGTGCCCAATTTGCACTCACAGATAGCCTTAGGGTAATTCACCTGTGGCCTTATTTGCTTGTGCAGACTAAAGTGACATTGCTTCCAATAAGGAACCTGTTCCTTCTTGGCCCTATCCAGCAATTATATCCAATTGTTATGGCATTTGTGTGTTGCTGCTGTCCACCATGGACGTTTACCCTACCTTGAGGGAGATGATGTTGTCCTGTCAGGTATTGCTGAGTCCATAGAGCTATGTAGGTGCCCACATAGTATTGTGGTGTGGGCCTGGACACTACTTCTACTTCCAACTGATGGAATATTGGCTGTGAAGCTACTTCTACCTGCTTTGAGTAGATTTATAGTAATCTGTGTAAAGATCATTTTGTTTGACCCTGACAAGGGGAGGCAGGAGGGATGTTGACCTGCACAGTGATGGCTATGTTGTCAGATCTTACCAAGGCGGAGGACACTGTAGGACTGCTACAGTTGCTACTCATGTTGGTCAGGACCAGGTACAGAATATTTCCACCTGTCGCAGGAGTGTTGACCGGCTGATCCACTGCATTGCCATTGACAAAGCCGAGGAATCTCTGTGCATCCATGTTCAGGTGGCATAGGTCAAGCACACTATGGCTGGGTAATTGAAGTCACCCAGGTGCAGGGTAGATGACTGAATCCTGATAGATTCCAGAAGTCCCAATAGCTGTGGTGGGTGTTCGTAGTCATGGTTGGAGGCCTGTAGCTACCTATGATTTGAGTAGGTGTTTTGGTTACTGTTAACTGCACTTGGGATGTCTCCCATGTGTCATACTGTTTGGCCAGCCTGGAGGTGTGTATGTGTATGATAATGTTCAACACTCCACCTACTGTGGCTTTGCAGCCCTCCATTTGGAGTCTAAACATACGATGGGATGAGTAAGATAACCTGGCAAGATTAGTGTGCTCGCCACACCTACAAAGCAGGTGTCAGTGACTGCACACATGTCAGCATCCTACAGGACAAGGTACACTTGGATTGCCATGAGTGTCATGCTAAGAATCTAGCTCCTGTTAGAGCAAGCCAGCTGCAGAAAGGCACACATCACTGGTGGGCAAAGGCTAGAAAATAGTGTCACTTTATGAATCTAGCTGAAACACACTTAGTTGCCAGCAAAGACAGTGTCGCATTCAGAGGTCTACTCTGCAGGATATGACATCTGACAATCAAATGTATGCTATTATGACATCAGTCTTTAATGGGTTGCCAGTGATGTGCCAGGCAATACACAAATGTATGAGGCATTGACTACAAATATGATGCAGACATGTGGTCATTCTGCTTGTCAGGTATGGGCTCAGTATATCACATAAGGTTCAACACACACTTCTGCACCTGTTGTGTACTATGAACATACCCTATATACGTCTTTTACATTTCTAAGACAGGCATATGTATCATAGCAGCATTCACAGATGACATATGAATATTTACAGCATCCCAAGTAGCTGGCATAGCAGTGTCACACTCAGTATTGGACAACAGGCACTCCAGTAGTAGTAATACATGAGTTGACCTTTGCAGGGGTGACTCAGGTTCCAGAGATGAGATCCATGTCAATGCAGACAGGACAAGCAAAAATGGCCATAGGTGCTGGACAGCAGCATGTGAGTCCACCAGGTCTTGTAGTTACCTAGTGTTTAATGTCATATTTGACATTACTGCATCCCCCCTTCTGCATTCCAGTACAAGCTTACATGATTGACAGACCTGTTATAGTGATGACAAGTTTCCTTAGAGTACTGTAAATGGTTAGGTTTGTTTAGTCACAGTCTGTCTTTGTGTAGATGGGTCAGACCTGTGTTGAATAGGCAGCAGCTTGCCTTTTGTAAATAATGCACATGAGTAGGTGATGGCCTGTGCACCAGTTGGTGTCTCCCACTTGCTACTTGCATCCAGAGCAGCTGTGTTGTCTTTCCATTAGCCAATGCCATAGCGACACATTGCTATAATTAAGCCCTTCATGTGGGCCTTGCCCCTTTTCTTTGCCTGTGTGGAGGACAGTATGGAGGTGTGGGGGCTACAGCTTCACAGACAGTAGGTGGAAATACCTCTCAGGACAAGATATGTGGAGACACCCCAACAACATAGGGGACAAAGCTCCAGACATGGGTATAGATTGCAAGTACTTTTGGGTGTTATACACACAGAGGATTGCTAGATTAACAGTGTTTGTCAGGACATGCATTTTCTGCATGACTTGACATCTGACAGTGATATGTCTCTGAGATACCTCTCAACTGTCCAGATGTCCACAGACTTTCCAGAGGTTTGCCTGTTATATGTGGTCTGTTCCTCAGATAATATCTGTTTTTGTGAAATCAGTGGATTGTAGTCAGTACATGTTGACATCCATTAGTGTTTCAGACATCAAAACCTTCAGGGATTTTAAGTTACAACAAACCCTGTAACACCAGCAACTGTTTCAGTTTGTAACACCATTATGTGACATATAGCCCTCTTTCCACCCACCTGTCCCCCAAGTATGTCATGCTTTGTCCAGATGTCTAGCAGTAAGAGCTTCAGAGGTATAGTATAGAATTATTTAGTGACTGCACTTCTGGTATCATCCCAGGGACTTAGCAGACTCCTGGAAGTGGTATGCAGCAGTGGCCATATATATGGTCCCACACCCTGGACATCCTGTGGAAATCTGTACAATTGAGAGTTGTGTATGTCTGGCCATTGTTAACAGACTGCCAAGATTGTGTAGCAGTGTTGTGTGTAAATGTTTGTTAGGCTGAGTACGGACAGAAGCAGGTATCAGTGTCAGAGATCCTTTTCTATCTGTCTGTGCATGCTGCTACAGTTCCTGGTGGTCTATCAGGTGTATATGTTTGTAGAGGCAGACTGGGAAATGTCCTGTAAGACCTCAAGATTCCCAGTAGACTTTGAGTTGGGTCAGTATATGTCGGTGAAGTGTGTGGCTGGCAATCAGGATATGTTTGTTCAAACAGTTGTTGTACTCTTCAGTTCATTTGGGGTACTGGTATATTGCTGTGACTGTGGTGCAACTGGTTGTGGGTGGACATTTTTGCACTAATATCTGCTTTTTCTTATGATTCCATCCCTGTAGTGCATGATATATTTGGAAATACATGTGTAATTCCCCAGACCTGATTTGGGCTAGTGTCATATTGCTCTTACTGTGGTTCAGAAGGTGCTGGGTGAAATGGTTGGCAGCTCTCAATGCTTTTTCTCTTCTGTTACATGACTGCAGTCATACCTCTCCACTGTCTGGATGTCTAGCAACTGTCCAGATGTGTTGCCCATATGTTTGTTCTGTTCCCCATAACAGCTGTAGGTTTCTGACAATTCACTGAGATGATGTAAGCATTAACAGCAGTACGTAATGACATTCATATGTGTTTCAGACCTGGAATCTATCAGGGATTAAATGTTAACGCAAACCATGGTACTCTAGCAGACTTATACACATATAACAGCCATATTTCAAAGTTGTCGCTATTGTTTCCCCTTTATCCCTCCACTTTGTCAGTCTTTTTGCAGATGTCTTACAGTAAGAGGTTGTTTTTTATATATATACATATACATATATATATATATATATATATATATATATATATATATATATATATGGGTACATTTCAATCGACCGACAAGTCGGAAGACCGACATTCACTCCACTGACACATTAAAACATCGACAGCGCAAACACGGACATTTCACAGGTAAGACTTTTAAATTCACTAATCATGCCTACCATACATGCATAACACTGCCACACTTCCTAAACCATGGTAGGCTTGATTAGCGAATTTATAAGTCTTACCTGTGAAATGTCCGTGTTTGCTCTGGCGATGTTTTAATGTGTCGTGGAGTGAATGTCGATCTTCAATTTGTCGATTGAAATGTACCCATATATATATATATATATCTATATATATATATATATTTATATATATATATATATATATATATATATATATATATATAGATATATATATATATATATATATATATATATATATATATAGATATGTTTTTATATATACATATATATGTATATAACAGTACTATGGATATATATTTTTCCCTTATGTTAAATGACCATAGTGCATGATATGTTTGTAAATACATTATAAATTCCTGCAGCTCAGATGGTGTAGAGGTATATTGCTGTGCTTTTAGTGCAGAAGATTCTGGGTTCAGGAATTGGGAATAATGACTTTTTTTCATTAATGTTAAATGACCAGACTGCATGATATGTTTGTAAAAGCATTACAGATTCTCACAGCTCAGATGGTGTAGTGGTACATTTCTGTGATTGTAGTGTACAGGGCCCTGGGTTCGAGATTTAGCAGGACTGATTATTTTGTTACTGGGCAGAACAAGGGCAGATGGAGGTTTGTGCATTTTTGCATGGAGCTAAGCGATGCTAACAGTTGGTTAAGTCCTCTTAGCTTCGCTTAGCACCACTTTCTCCCACTTACACCAACGCTAATTTTCTTTAAAGAAAAGAAAAAAGGGTGATAGGAAACTGGTGAAATGGGGCAAACAGGTGGTAAAATATTAGGAAAACAAGCTAGGGATGTGCAGGACAGGTGTAGGAAAGGACCATAGCTCTACATTTCTTCTGCAGCAACAGCTGTGAATAATGTGTAGAATTTGGAATTTACAGCCTCATACCCCACAGGGAGGGGTGTTGGCAACAGACATTTGTAGGATAATGTGTAGGTACATGGATTAATTTCACTGTACATGGGGGCATAATTGTAGAGCTATGTATGGGGCAATGATTTGTTTTGTGGGGCAGATGCCCATTTTTTAGGTAAGAGTGGGATGTTGGGGAAGGGCTGTAGGCATGTTTGGGGAGGTAGTTTGTGTAGGATAGGTAACATTTGCAGACAGACAAGACACACAAGACAGCTGACAGGGGTGGTATATGACACATGAGGGGGTAAACACCCTGGACGAGGAGGGCAATTTGGATTCAGAGGCCCATGAGCCCCCTAATGGATGCAGTGAGACTGAGGTCCACACTCATGGGCAGTCACCACTGCACCTTCATGGCCCCAAAGGTGACTGTGCTGGTGGCAGGACAAGAGGGGCAACCAGCCCCTTGAGGTATGCTAGACGGTCCTCCATCTGGCACAGCTGCCCACCCAACTCTGAGCAGATGATGCTGTGCCCCATACCCTGGAACTGTCAGTGAGTGACAGGCTCCTCTCTGTGCCCATGCCCAGGGGGAGACAGATCATGTCCCCTGAGGCAGTTCCACCTGAAGATGGTGCAGGACCAGCAGAGTAGGAAGTTCTGGGTTGGGTCCCAGACATGCTGGTGCACGGTGCCACTGCCAGATGGGGTGGAACAGCCAGATCCACTGGAATCTGCCTTCACAAACGTGCTATGGTGTTGTGGTTTTCCAAGATAGTTTATTTAGTCATGAACAACACATTTCAAAATTAGTTCATAGGTTCATAGGTTCATACTAGGCTATCTGCCCTAGGGCATTTATAAGCCTAGCCCGAGTGTGTTTGGCTTTCGCCACCCATTTTAAATTAATTTTGCTATGCCCTTTTTCAAGGTTAGTATACTGTGCCTCTGTCTAACAGTGACACAGAAGTGATACCCGGGGTAAACCTACGATCTCCCATCCACTCATCAAGATTCCTCCTGAAGAGAGTCAATGAGGGACTCGGCCTAACCTGGACTGGGATTTTATTCCAGAGTGAAGGGAGCCTCTGGGTTATGAATCTGTCCCTCCAGCATGTCCTATTTATTTCAGAGCTGAGGTTCAAGTCTCTCAAGTGCATAGCTCGATGGGATTTGGATTTTCTGAGGTGCAGCATGTCCATTAATTCCGGGTTGGACATGGCTTTTTACGTCAGGCACAGATCGCCTCTGAGCAGGCGGTATGCCACTGAGTAGAGCTGGAGTTTCTTTAACCGGACAGCCTATGGCATCTGTTTCAGCCATTTGATCCTCTTGGTGAGGTACTTTTGGGGTCTTTCCAGTTGCTGCAGGTGTCTGGTAAGGTACATCCCAAAAGGGGCATTGTACTCAATTATGGGCCTGATGAGGGATGAGTAAACAGGCACGATGACCTCCCCTGATCTAGATGTGGATCCCTTTATGATTAGGTGGGCTATATAAAATGTTTTTCTAACCACTTTGGCCACATCGTTGTCAAATGAGAGATTGCTATCAACTTGGGTCCTCAGGTCCCTAATTACTTCTTCTGTACTTAATGGATTACCAGCTATGTGGTAATTTGTGGGCACTTTGTTTTTGCCAAAGGGGATGACTATACACTTTTTGGCGTTTAGCTTGAGGCCATGGCTCTGGCACCAGTTGTCTGTTTCTATGAGGCCCTTTTGGAGGATGCTTGTGTCGGCTAGAGAGTCGATTATGGCACCCAGTTTGCAGTCATCTGTGAACTTGGTCAGCCACAGTCCTTCTGTGTTGGCCTGTACCTCCGAGAAATATATACAGAACAAGAGAGGTCCCAGGACTGAGCCTTGTGGGATGCCACTTGTAATTGGTTTGGAGTCTGACATGGCTCCAGCAATTCTAACCATGTGGGTTCTATCCTGGAGCCAGTTTGCAACCCATCTAGTGACATAGTGGTTTATATTTAAGCTGGTGAGCTTATCCATAATGCCAGAGTGGGGTATTGTATCAAAGGCTTTTGTGAGGTCCAGGTAGGCTGTGTGGACCACCGTCCCCTCGTCAATGGCCTTGGTGACTGTTTCAAAGAAATCAACCAAGGTTTAAGAGGCAGGATCTGCCCTTAACAAAGCCGAACTGGGTAGGATCCAGTGTCTGTAGGTCCCCAATATCTTTATTTATGAGGTCCATGATGATCCTTTCCATAGCTTTGCAGACCAAGTTAGTCAGGCTTATGGGGCGATAGTTTCCAGGATCCATTGAGGCACCACCTTTGTGGAGAGGGACCACTGTTGCTGTACACCACTCTTTGGGTACATATCCTGTAGTAAGGCTGAGATTGAACAGTAGTTTTATGTTTGGGTTTAGCTCTTCTTGGAGTTCATGTAGGACACAGCCCGAGACACCATCTGGTCCCATTGATGCTGTGTTTTTTGCTTTGGAGAGGGCGGCTCTTACCTGAGCATCTGAGATGTCAGGGGGACAGCACTTTGCTGGGATAGATATTTGTCCTTTTGGTGGGGGGGGGTTTGTGCTGAACCTGTCAGCTAGGATGTTGGCAATGTCTGTGGGTTCGGTGTATTTTTTGTCATTTTGGACTAATTCTGAGCATATCTGGGAATTCCCACCCAGGTTCTTAACATAACTAAAGAAAGCCTTGTGATTATCCTTAGTGTCCTGTGCAAGTTTTCTCTCAAAGCTGGCCTTAGACGATTTTATGAGTGCCCGTAGTTTTTTGCTAATACTGATCAGAGATGCCTTCCCTTTTTGGGATTTTGCTCTATCATGTAGTAGCTTCCTCCTTCTATTGTATAGTTTGTTTATGGCTGGGGTCCACCAGACAGGACATCTGCCTTTGGAAGATTGGGTCTTGGTTTTATTTGGGATTGCATGATCCATGCATTCCTGAAGATGTTCATAGAATGCATTTATAAAGGATTCTGTGGTCTGGGCTGTATTTTCCACAGGCCCGAGGGCTTTGAAGGATTCCACCTCAGTTTTGAGGAGTGTGAAATTTGCTTTAGAGAAGTTTTTCACTGTGGTTTTCTGGGCAGGGGGTGGGGTCAGGATGTGAGTATCCAGTGAGATTAGTTTATGGTCTGATCTTACTAGTGAGGGATACACTTCTGGTCTGGAGCATAGAGTCCCCGTGTTGGTGATGATCAGGTCCAGTATGTTTTCCCCTCTTGTGGGAGTGGGAACAAGTTGTTCCATAGCATTTGAGTTTATAAATTCTAGGAACCTTTGAGCTAGGGTGTTAGAGCTAGAGTAATGCTCCCAGTCTATGTTTGGGTAGTTCAAGTCGCCCAATATAATGGTGTTTGGAGAGACCTTCATATTTTCCAGTGTTCTCAGGAAGGCTGAGTGGGGTTCCTGGGTTTGGGAGGGTGGTCTGTAGCAGGCTATAAACTGGAAGGCAGTTTTACCCACTGTTAGTTGCACATGGATAGTCTCTGATGCTTCGTGCTGTGCCACCAACCTGGAGGTGTGGGTATCTTTGACGAATATTGATACTCCCCCTCCTTTTGTGGTTCGGTCCAAGTTTTGGGGCCGAAAAGCATGGTATGAGGTATAACCTGGTAGTGCTGGAGTGCTCTCAGGTTTCTGTTACTGCACAGATATCGATGTTCTCCATGCTAAGGAGAGTTTTGAGTGCATGCATCTTGAGGTTTAGACTTCTGGCGTTGAGTAGCATTACTCTTAGTTTCTTATCCCTTGAGATACCTATGGAGGTGGGTTTGTCTTTTGAGCCTTGCCTAAAAAAGGCACTATGGGGGTAGCAAGAGCCTTTGCCAATATCCGAAAGCCCAGGGGTGACAGGTACAAGCCGTCCCTAGCGAAGCAATGTGGCATGTCGAGCATGTCATCCCAGGCTGACAGGCATTGGATCCCCTTTGAATGACACCAATACTTAAGCCAATTGTTGAAATTGATCATCTTGTCTTCATATTGTGGCATCATTCTTGGTGACGGTAAGATGCTACTCAAGGTCAGGGTCATACCGGCCTGGGCTACATGCTCAGAGAGCTCCTCTATGTCTCTTTTCATGTAGTCCAGGGAGGTAAGTCTCAGGTCATTCACACCAGCATGGACAATGACTGAGTCATATTTGTACTTGCCTTGGAGTGACCTGAGTGCTTGTGTTATGTGACGGATCCTAGCGCCCAACAGGCAGCTCACCATGACCTTCTCCTTGTTCAGCCTGGTGAGCGGGACATCAGTGTGCCTAACGATAGAGTCACCTATTACAAGTGTATCAGGTGTGTTGTTTAGCCTTAAGGGCTGTGACTGTTCGGCACACTGGCTTTGTGAGCTATGTGTTGCACGTGTTTTGTTTTGGGGTAGCGGTTGCTTGGGAGTCTGATTTGGAGGTCTCTACTGCTTAGGCAGATTTTTATTTAGAGCCTCCGAGTATGTTTTTGTGTGTTTATGTGTTTGGTTTGCTGTCGTGGTAGGTCTATGTGAGACTGGAATTGTAGTGAGTGTGGTTTCCTTCTCCTCCTGACTGGTTACGCCAGTACTGAGTTGAGAGAGCTTAGCCTCCAGTTTGGCTATATGGTTGCATCTCTCACATGTGTTGGAATTTGTTGGGAGGAGGAGAGGGTTGTCTGTGTACATGAGGCAGTTGTAGCATTGCCTCAAGATTCCCAGATTCACCAGCTGGACCGGAGAGGAGATTGACAACTGACCTTTGGACATGCTAGCATAGTACTGGGAATTCCTTTATAATTGAAAAAAAGGGCCAATGGGAAACAAGGTACTCAAGGGGAGTTTGTGAGGGTGTAGTGCTTTTAATTTTTTAGTGCTGACTTATATAATTGCTTTAGTGAGCAAGTGCCAGGTAACTTAAATGCAATGTGTTACAGGTAACTTAAATGCAAAAACAGCAAACAGTAACTTTCTTTCAAGTGAAACAAGGAAATAAGTACAGTAAGCAATGCATATATCACTAGGGATCCACAGAAGCACTGAAAAGCCGCGTTTTAGGTGGAATTAGCATTTCAGGGAAATAACAATCAAACAAACAACAAGCATACAAACAAAGCTAGATTCAGCAGGCCTGGATCTAGTCTATGTTACACAAGCAAGGTGTACCAATTTCAGTAAGAAGCAGATCAAATATGCAGGTACTATAAGCCTTTAACCAGAAATTCCCAGCTCAGAAGGGCAGAGTCCAGCCTCTCTTCCCACAAGAGTGCAGACCACGAACCCTCTTAATGTAAAATAACTGGCCTGAACCCCAAGTGCTTAAACCAGAACTAATACACTTTTAGAATAACAGACACTGAGCCCTCAATCAGCAGTCCCCAACTTAGAAGGATGTAAGCTACCTGTCCTGCCACCACAGTGCAGGCCACAAACCTTCCTAATGTAAAACAACTGGTCTGAAGCCCAAGTGCTTAATCCAAAAGACTTAGAATGATATCTACACTTTAATCAAGTTACTACCAAGCAGTAATAAATACAATTGAATACATTAAAGAATGCCTGGATTAGTGCTCAAGTTATACAAACAAAGCTAGATTCAGCAGGCCTGGATCTAGTCTATGTTACAGCAAACAAGGTGTACCAATTTCAGTAAAAAGCAGTTCAAATATGCAGGCACTATAAGCCTTTAACCAGAAATTCCCAGCTCAGAAGGGCAGAGTCCAGCCTCTCTTCCCACAAGAGTGCAGACCATGAACCCTCTTAATGTAAAATAACTGGCCTGAAGCCCAAGTGCTTAAACCAGAATTAATACACTTTTAGAATAACAGACACTGAGCCCTTAATCAGCAGTTCCCAACTTAGAAGGATGTAAGCTACCTGTTCTGCCACTACAGTGCAGACTACAAACCTTCTTAATGCAAAACAACTGGTCTGAAGCCCAAGTGCTTAAACTAAAAGGCTTAGAATGAGTTACACCAAGCAGTAATAAATACAATTGAGTACTTTTAAGATGACGGAAAAGCAAAATAAAGTAGGAAGAAACACAAATACAGTAAAAGTAGATTAATTATTTTTTTTTTTGAGTGAGCAAATGAGATGGGCCCAGGAGTTACAGGACAGAAACAAGTGCAAATGCAGGCCTTCAAATCAGAAAGTTGAGAGAGATGGAAGACCGCCCAAATGGCCAATAACTACAAATTCTGGGTCAGAACCACTCCTTGTGTGGTAGACAGGTTACCTAATGCTTACCACTCCCACTGATAAGCTAGAAGGCTTCCCTCCAACACAGAAAGGCTTGAGGGGCTCAGAAGCTTACAAACAGTCCTGGATACAGCAAATCTGTATCTGGAACACTAATTACAGGAAAGGTAGGAAACAGGCTTACATTTTTTTTTCAGAAAAGTAGCAAAATCAGTTATAACAGCATGCATGGATTTTCCCATTAACTCAAACCAATAGATATGAAACAGTTGCATAGCAAACAGAACACATGTATGAATGGAACAACTGTAAGCGTTTTAACAGCATGCAAGTTACATTGGTGGCAACCGGCCACTAATAATGGTATTTGAACACGGTATGTTAATATTCAACCAATGAAATATATGAACAATAATAGATCATGTGTCCCAACAATAGGTTTTGAGAACAACATACCCGTAGTATATGAATGATAATTATTGATGCAGATGATGGGTGGGGGGAGAAAATGAAAGGTACATTAACAACTGTATTGGCTTCTATTTTTCACAACAGTACTGCTCAATACTGTACAGGTCTGCCCTCACTTTACATCCACCTATGGCCCATAGCTTCTGTGGCACATAGATACCTGTTAGACTGTCAACCTGTAATGGTATGGGGCAGACTGAGTACACTGTGGCTACTTTACTGGATGGCAATTGTATATGTCAGGGTTATGTACTTGACAAAGAAGGGGTACCCTGCAATGATTTTGTGCGAGTCTGCTACTAGCATAGTTTACCTGGTTTCCTATCTGTGTCCATGGTGACTGGCAGCAGTGACCACTAGCCATGACAGCATGATACCTGAGAGACATGTATCAGGGAGAGGGCATGATGTATGTACCTATCTTGCTTTCATTTGCAGGCATATGGGGTTGGACAGTGGAACAGTTGTACACGGTGTATTACTATGCCCTTCATACAGCTACTACACACATTACTTTACCTATAAGACCTGTGGAGAAAATATCTGTTAATATTTTCTGAATATTTCTAAAACTGCTCCAGTATATTAGTATACCCTTCATACAGATAGTATACACATTTCGTTCCCTGTAAGAGCTGTGGAGAAAATATCTGTTAACACTTTCTGAATGTTTCCACAACTATTCAGGTATATTAGTATTCCCTTCATACAGCTACTATACATATTTCTTTAGCTGTAAGACCTGTGGAGAATATCTCTGTTTAAACTTTCTGACTGTTCCTAAACATATTCTTGTGTATTAGTATACCCTTCATACAGCTACTAAACACATTTCTTTACCTGTAAGACCTGTGGGGAAAATATCTGTTAACACTTTCTAACTGTTTCTATGAATATTTGGGGTTTCTGTTGTGTATATATCTACACATCTCAGTACCACTCCCTGGAGTCAAACCATGTCTGGGTCTGCTAAAAATTAACAACAATATTGTGAGCTTTTTCTGTTTTCTTTTCTTCCAAAAATGAAAACATTCGACAAATAGTGTGGATTTTCTCAAATTGATGTTTGCGTCTTTCTCAAATGGATGTTAAGTTTAGTGGAGAATATTGTGCATACTAAGCTACTATTACACCTGTAATACATTGTATATACTACAAATACTATATTTTATACATTTTAAACTGCTTTACTGTTACCCAGTTTATGTTTTCTTTATTATTGTGCTGTGTGACATATACCGTGTTACATGGTAATATGTTTCTTGACTTTACATTACAGGCTACAGCACTGATCACAAATGACCAATTTCAGTCTCAGTCTGAGAAAGAATAATAAGAAGGATTATACAAGGAGGTACAATGC
This sequence comes from Protopterus annectens, assembly GCF_019279795.1. Lineage (NCBI taxonomy): Eukaryota > Metazoa > Chordata > Ceratodontiformes > Protopteridae > Protopterus > Protopterus annectens. The sequence continues at coordinate 488,553,886 of NC_056732.1, read as the reverse complement.
CATATAAGCAGTCACAATCTCTGTGGAGTACACACAGCAATTGCACACAGTTATATACACTAGAATCAGGGTAAGTGAGGTGATTATAGTGACATTCCAGGTGTAACAATCTCTAAAATGCAGGTATTCTCAATCAGCTTTATGCAAGTATGAACAATGGAGATATGAATGTGGACTGAAGCATACACTGGAGAAGTAAGTAAACCTCACTTAGAGTACAAATGAAACAAGAGAAAGAAATGACTGGATGAGCGTCATCAGTGTTTCGTGAGTCTTTGAAGAGGGCTCGTAGGCTGAGCTCAGGATATTAAGTAGGATAAGATTTCTTTGATGTAGAAAGGTATAAATTCCCAAAGTTTGAGAGAAGCAATATGGTGAGCAGTGGCAAATAAAAAAAAAAGAAAAAGAAAAAAAAAACTAGCACAGGTGTAGGAAGCACAGGCTCTTGCATAAGGAGTAATTGAGCTCTTCCTTTCACAATAACATATTTACAAAGTACATTTTCAGTTACTTGGTCATTGGACAAGACTGCATTCACTTAATGTGTTGGCAGTCACCTGACACAATTAGAGGTATGTAAGCTCTTAAAGCAACCTCTAATCAGTTTAAATAAGAGGGTGACAGAGAGGTTTACATGCAATCAAAGAAGTATAGTAAAACATACAGTAATTGCAAAAATATTCTAAATAAAGGTATTTGCATTCCCTTAAGTAAATCACCCTTTGAGTCATTGACCATAAAACAAATTAACACATACATGGCACATTGTGAACAGCTCATTATAACACTCTGCAAAACAACTCCCATTAAATGAAAATTTGTGCCGAAAGCAGAAAAGTAATTCACTTACAAATAAAGGTAATATGAGGTTAATGGTTTTCCTCGTAAAATGCTCAGATTGAAGTCACAAAAAAGTGTTTGCCTTCAGGTGAGCTCTGAAAGTCTCCATTTAGTTTCTTGGTTATAATTATGTTCGTAGTCTAAGTTATTTTTCTTTTTAATCAAGCTATAAATTCAAAATGTTAACACAAATTATATGTCTCATATGTCTAGATGTATAAATCCTCCTAAACTAAGTGAAATGGCAGAATGTTTAACACTAACTCATTTTAACAACTGCAACAATAACGGATTCCTAATCTTAAAGATTGTATGTCAATATAGTCACAATAATTTATAAAACTTTCTTTAGATTTCTAAAATCTTACAATATGTCACTAAATCTACAAGTTTGTAGCATGCAACAGCAGCATTTTAAGATGTCCAATTGTAGGCTTCCTGTGAGTTTTAACAATTTTGTCTACAATGTCTGGTTATTAAAATAGAGATTATGAAAGTTTATTAGCATTTGCATAATTAAGTATATGAACAAGCCTTACTATTTCTGTAGCTGTACTAGACAGAGGACAAGTATACATAGAAACAATGTTATACATCATGTAAGATTTAGACTAATTCCTTCCCATAATGTGTATGTCATATAGATTTTAAATAGTTTTAGAAATACATCAAATGTGCTCCAAATGAATGGCTAAGGTAGATCTGAAGAGCATTTTAAGAAAACATTTAAAAAATATGGATGGCAGTGATTACCAAAGGAAGTCTGTGATTATTACAACTTAGTCCTCTCAACAGTTCCTGTTTTGAGGGAACATTCCTGTTATCATATCTGATTTACACCTGCACGTCATATACCTATTTGTGCAGGTAAGTCCTTATTTTCATGCTTGATTTATCCCTGTACACGATTTTCTGAATCCCCCCATTGCAAGTGAAGCTGTCTCATAGTAAGTACACAGAAAACTACATTACTTGTCCAACATACTATTGGCATCAATAGTTTAAAGAAAGAGGACACATGCTTTACATCTCCTTTTTACAGAAGCAAAATTAATGACCTTGTATGATAGAAATTTATAGTATCATTCACAAAAGTCTATAGATTTTTACACAGTCTCTTGGATAATGTGCGTATAGGGTCATAGATTCATAGGTGTGTACTAGGCTAATGGCCCTGGGGCCTCTACAAGCCTAGCCATGGGATTACCCTGGCATCATGCCACCTGACCTTAGTTCCCAGTGCCTCCGTCGAGTAGAGTCACTAGAGTTATCCCAGGGGTGAATTTCCTATTTCCCATCCACCCATCAAGATTTTTCTTGAAGAGGGTCAGTGAGGTGCTCTGCTTGACATGTATGGGAAGTCTATTCCATAGCATGGGTAGTCTCTGTGTTATGAAACTGTCCCTCCATTATGTTCTGTTGATTGTGGTATTGGGGTTGAGGTCTCTGGAGTGTGTGGTGTGGACGGATTGGGATTTCTTTAGATGTAGCATTTCTAACAGAGCTGGGTCAGACATGGCTTTGTAAGTCAAGCAGAGATCGCCTCTAAGTAGGTGATATGAGACAGAGAATAGTTGGAGTTTTTTAGTTTGTCCATATAGGACAGGTGTTTAAGGCCTAGCATCCTCTTTGTGAGGTACTTTTGGAGCCTCTCCAGTTGTTGCAAGTGTCTAGTGAGGTACATGCCAAATGGGGCATTGTACTCGATGATTAGCCTAATGAGGGAAGATTAGAGGGAGACAATGACCTCTTTCTTCTTGGATGCAAAACCCTTAGTAATGAGATGTGCCACATAGAAAGACTTTCTGACCACAGTGGCAATGTGGTGATCAAAAGAGAGGTTGCTTTCAACCTGTGTTCCCAGATCTCTTATAATACCTTCTGTGTTCAGTGGACTACCATCAATGTGGTAATTCATGGGAACCAAGTTTTTCCCAAAAGGGATGATGACACATTTTTTGGCATTTAGCTTAAGGCCGTGGTTCTGACACCAGTCATTGGTCTCAGTGAGGCCATTCTGTAGGATGTCAACATCACTTGGGGAGTTAATAATAGCTCCCAACTTGCAATCATCTGCAAACTTTGTCAGCCAGAGTCCCTTCATGTTGGCCTGGACTTCATAGAAGTAGACACCAAACAGGAGCGGACCCAGAACCTAACCCTGTGGGACTCCACTCATGATTATTTGGCAGTCTGATTTGGAGTCAGCTGTTTTCATACTGTGGGTTCTGTGAGCCAGTTTGCAACTCACCTAGTGATACAGGGGTTGATGCCTAGCTTAGTGAGTTTTTCTATGATTCCTGAGTGGGGAATGGTATCACAGGCCTTGGCCAGATAAAGGTAGGCTGTATGAACCACCTTCCCTTCATCCACAGCTCTGCCGACCTGACTCAAAGAAGTCGAGCAAGTTGAGCAGGCATGATCTACCCTTCACAAAACCAAACTGTGTCGGATCCTGAGTTTAGAGATTCCCTATATCCTTGTTTATTAGGTACATGATGATGCATTCCATAGCTTTTCATATCAGACTCATCATGCTAATAGAGCGATAGTGCCCAAGGTCTGTAGTCACTCCTCCTTTGTGGAGAGGGATGACTGTGGCATTGCACCATTTGGTAGGGACAAAGCCTGAGGTGAGGCTGTGATTGAACAGGGCACACAGGTGAGGTGCCAGTTCACTCTGTAGTTCATGTAGAACACTGACAAGGATATTGGCAGGTCCAATAGAAGTTGTATTCTTGGCCTTGTACAGTGCTGTTTTAACCTATGCAGCAGTAATAATGGGTGCCTGACAATCTACTGGTATTGTGATTGGTCCTTTGGGGGGGGGGTAAAGTTGGCACTGAATCTGTCAACCAGTAAACTGGTAATATCTGTTGGCTCGGTATAGGAGGTACCATATTGCAGTAGCTCGGAGCAAATCTGGGTATTGCTGTGGAGATTCTTTACATAACTATAGAAGGCTTTGTGGTTGTCTTTACTATCTGCTGAAATTCTGTTTTCATAGCTAGCTTTAGAGGATTTGATGAGGGATCTCAACTTTTTGTTGAGGCTGATAAGGGAGTATTTCCTGTCTTGTACTTCACCTAATTTTGCATCAAAGAAGGCTTTGTGGTTGTCTTTACTATCTGCTGAAATTCTGTTTTCATAGCTAGCTTTACAGGATTTGATGAGGGATCTCAACTTTTTGTTGAGGCTGATAAGGGAGTATTTCCTGTCTTGGGACTTCACCTTATTTTGCATCAGATTCCTCCTTCTGGTGTAGAGCTTGTTTATGGCAGGGGACCACCAGATTGACTTCCTTTTTTTTGGAGGAGAGCATCTTGGTTCTATTGGGTATGATGAGTTCCATGCATTTGTGTACGTGTTTGTACAGTGCATTGGTGTATGATTCGGCAGTCATGCAACTATTCTCCATTTGCACGGGTGACTTGAAATTAGCCACCTCTGTTTTTGGAAGCCCAAAGTTAGCTTTGGAGAAGTTTTTCATGGTGGTTACATTTGCGGCTGGCGGGGATGGGGTGGGTGGGAGGGATGTGGATTTCCAAGGTGATTAGTTTGTGGTTTGATCTAACCAGGGAGGAGTTGACTACTGGTGTAGATCAAAGGTTGCCCATGTTAGTAATGACCAGGTCAAGGATGCTGCTACCTCTAGTGGGGGGTAAGAATGAGCTGGCCCAGGGTATTGGAATTAATGAACTCCAGGAAACGTTGAGCAAGTGTATTGGTACATGAGTAGTTTTCCCAGTTAATGGAGGGGTAGTCGAAGTCACCTAGTATGAGAGTGTTAGGTTGGACCCTAATATTCTCCAGGATGCATAGGAACTTGGAGTGTGAGACTTGGGACATGGTTGAGGACCTATAGTAGGCTACCACCTGAATCGCTGTCTTACTCAGTGTTGGCTGCACCTGAAATATCTCAGATGCATTATGTTGGGCTACCAGTCTGGAGATGTGCGCATCCTTTATGAATATGGAAACACCACTACCTTTGGAGCTTCAGTCCAAGTTCTCGGGCCGAAAGGTGTGGAAAGAGTTATAGCCTGGTAATGTAGGGGTGCTTTCTGCTGTCTTGAACCAGGTAGGTCTCTGTTACAGCACAAATGTCTATGTTTTCCATTTTAAGGAGTGCTTCCAGTGACTGCATTTTGAGATTTAGACTTCCAGCATTGAGCAGCATGACCCTCGGATTTCATTTGTTTGTAGCTGTATAGTGGTAATTTGGTCTTGGAACACTGTCTAAAAAAGGCACTACAGGGGTGGCAAGAAACTTGGCCAGTATCCAGAAGCCCAGGGGTGACAGATACTGCCCATCTCTGGCAAAGCATTGAGATCTGTCAATCATGTCATCCCAGGCAGACAGATACTGTATCCCCTTAGAATGACACCAGAAACTTAGCCAATTGTTGAAATCAATAATTTTCTGCTTGTACTGTGGTATCATTCTGGGTGGTGGTAGGATGCTGCTTCAGGCTAGGGTCATATCCACCTGGGCTACATAATCCGAGAGCTCCTCAATGTCTCTTTTGATGTAGTCCAGGGAGGTACATCTCATGTCATTTACATCCACATGTACAATGACTGAGTCATATTTGTACCTGTTGTTGAGGGACCTGACTGCATGTGTTATGTGGCAGATCCTAGCACCTGAGAGGCAGCTGACTTAATTTCTCCTTATTCATCCTAGTGAGTGGGACATCAGTGTGCCTCACTATCGAGTCACCTATGACTAGTGTGTTGGGCATGCTGTTTTGCCTTAGGGGCTTTGATTGAGTGGCACACTGTTTAGGTGAGTTATGTGTCTCGTGATTAGTGTTGTGTTGTTTTGGTCGAGTGTGTTTCTCCCTTGGAGGTCTCTGCTGTTTGGGTACATTTTTATTAAGTGCCTCCGCGGAAGTGGGTGTGTGGTTTGTGTTTTTATGTGAAGGCAGTGCTGGTGTGTGTTCTGGATGGCTGTGTGTTCCATTAGGTGCGGTGCAAGTGTTGACTTTCTCCTCTTGACCAGCTATTCCAGTCTTGACTAGAGAGTGCACAGCTTCCAGTTTGGATATATAAGTGCATTTCTTGCAAGTCTGAGTGTTGGGAGGTAAGAGGAGATGGTTGTCGGTGTACATGAGGCAGTTGCTACATTGCCTCAGTATGCCCAAGTTCACCAGGTTAATAGGAGAAAGCACAGGGAACTGACCTTTAGACATGCCTGGAGGAGTGGGCATTAATAATAAGTACTGAATCTGTTTCCTTAGAGAATGTTTAGTGCTGGTAGCACTTTTGTGTGCTACAATAATTGCTACAAGAAGTCTGGTAAAGTGCTAGACTAATACACTAGTAAAAGTGCAGGAGAGGAGAGAACTAGTAGATCTAAGGAAAAATTTGAAGAGCCGACTTTGGCACCGCTCAGATGCTTACAAACAGTCCTGGATACAACAAGACTATATCTGCACTAGACTAGTTACAGGAAAGGCAGGAAACAAGCACAAACATGGGCTTTTAAACCAGAAATTTAACAGAGATGGAAAAACTGCCCAAAAGGCCAATAAACTACAATTTATGGGCCAGAAACCACTCCTCCTGTGGTAGATAGGCTACCTAGTGCTTACCACTCACACTGATAATCTAGAAGGCTTCCCTCCAACACAGAAAGGTTTGGGGGGCACAGAAGGTTGCAAACAGTCCTGGATACAACAAATCTGTATCTGGACTAGACTAGTTACAGGAAAGGCAGGAAACAAGCACAAATGTGGACTTTTAAACCAGAAAGGTGAAAGAGATAGAAAAAACTGCCCAAATAGCCAATAAACCGCAATTTCTGAGCCAGAAACCACTCCTCTTGTGCTAGATAGGCTACCTAGTGCTTTCCACTCCCATTGATAAGCTAGAAGGCTTTCCTCCAACGCAGAAATATTTATATATATTTTTTGGAATTTCTTCCATTAAATAAGTAAAACAAGTCAATGATATGTTACCAAGCTTGGTAAACAACCATGGTAAAAGCACATTTTTTAGCCTGGAAACAGTTGTTACTGAAAAGCAGATCCAGAAGCAATCATAGTCACTGGGATTTTGTATGAAGTGAATGTAATTGCATGGAAAGCTTCAGTTAAATTAACTTTATGTTCTGTGCAAGGAGTTTTAAGTAATGAACAAAAGGAAACTGAAAAAAAAAGCAGGAGCCATGATTCATAATTTAGGTTTAGTACAAAGAAGGTGACATGATTTTACAGAAGTAAGGAAGCATTTCTCTTAAGGAATCAAAAAAGTTAAAATGAAACAATGGTTTTGTTTTGAAAATGCCCAATGTTTAACAAATGCTTTTTTAAAACCCAGAGTGGATATCATTATATGGGCTATAATCTTTAGTAGATCATTTTGAATGTAATAACTATAACTCTATCCTTGAATGTTATGTTTAACTACCTCTTATATTGTGGAGCTTTTCTCCCCGGGCCTCTACTGAAAATGGACATGTATCCAGCTAGACTAGCCCGGTCAACAAATGTAAAATAAATAAAAATAAATAAAAATATTTTTTGTAGCTAGTCTGTTAAAAATATCTACATTGAACACCTAAAACGAGTTTTGTAAAAAAAAGGAAACTATTTCTCTCAGAAGCCATTATACAATATAGTTTGCAAACTGTGTTTAGAAATTAAATAGCAGTATATGCAGGACAGAAGGATATTTTTCATCATTTATGTACAACAGAATCTTGATCTTTTATACAAGAAATGTGAAATTACTTTCCTGTTAATTATTCATTCTTTTGTAAAGGAACTGAGTCTTCTGATAAGTATGAATAAATTTACAATAATCAGTAAACTTATTGGCTTTTATAGTTAATGGCATCTATCATTTCCTTTTTTATAAACTAATTTCAAAAGAACTCTTGTGACTCAGATCAGGAAAATGAGACCTTCCAAACAGTCTTGCTTGAATGGTTATTAATGTAATTCACTGGAATTTTGAAGATGGTTATAGTGGTTTATACAAATGAAAACCAAAAAATTCAAAACTCCTGTCTCATCATGTTGAGCTGTTAATGTGGCAAATGCAAGGATTTTCATCAGCTTTGTATATTTATTCTACTTTAACTGCTAATATTTTAATCATACAAGAACATGGTCCTTAATAATTCCATTATACAATGCCAACATGTGGATTATTACAACTGAGCCTTTGTTATATATTTTAATGTTTTGCTATACAAAGAATTTCGTTTTGGAAAAAAAAACCTCAAATTCAGTCAAAAGAAGGAAAGAAAGAAAGAAAGACAGAAGTAAAACAGATTATGCAAGACCATTTCAGGTAAACAAAATAAAATGCTAACATTCCATATTAAAACAGTTATTTAATCAAACTAATATTTCTTTATAAACAGACATTTATTGCTTTACATATGCAACTATTGAGCAGGCTTCTGACCAAACCTGTTTTCTGTATGTCCATTGCTTGAGACTGTGCTAAACTGTCAAGTTCTAGGCACAGAACCAGTGCAAAGTCCTTTCAAAATGGGTAATATGCTCAAAAATTAAAATACAGTAATACTACAGCTAAGCAAAAAGAACATGCAATAGTACAAAATTTAAGCCAATGAGAACTTAACAAAAACATAGATTTTGAAATAGTAAAATCATAAATATGCAAGAAGTGAAACTTTATTCTAGCAATTCTAGTCATGACTTTTCCCTACTTACATTAGCTGGAGTAAGCATGTGTCCATGAATGCTGATTGACATGCAAATGTCTAAAGTATCTGTTTCTACTTGGATAATATTCTTAATAAAGCATGAGGGCTTGTGAGTCCTGTCTGCATTTCAATGATTTCTTCAAGAAAGAGTACACTGAATTAGTTCTGAAAAATAAAATAAAATTTCCACAAACTAAATTATGGGAATTATATTCTTAATTATTAAAAATGATTTCTAGCTATTATTATAATTTGAGTGCAGGACTATTGCTGTGTTTTAAAACTAAGATATTTCTAGATCAGTCTTATATGAAAAGTCCCATGACAGTGCACAGTGCATCTAATGACATTATACTACATTACATTTACATGGTGGCAGAAGGGGACAATAAGCCTGTCTTATGTAACATTTAACACTTTCGACATTCTGTCTTCCTATCATCCCTACCTTCACCCATACCTTTCAGCACTTCTCCTATATCACCTTGAATAAAATGAGTTACCTTTATCCTTATCAGTGGGGAACAAATTCCACCTTCTTCTTCAGAATGACCCCCCAGGCACAATCTTGTGTACCATTACCATATCCACTCCCTGTTAGTCTTCCGGACTTTATGAAAAGAACTCCCACACCTTTAGTTTCTGCTTGCATTCTTTCCACTCCATCCCATGCCCCTTTCTGATGGCTTTCATCTGGACTCTTGCACAAGTAATGTCGAGATACAGTCTGACCCGTGATTAAATGAGTTGAACTATCTCTTTGATTTGAGAGTCTGTTACCCTGTGATATACCCAAGCATTCTGACTGTTGCTTCCACTACCCTGCCTCATTGTTCATGGTGGTCCAGTCCTGTTGGTGGAGTTTGGCATGTTACCTAACAAATAAAGCATCTGAATTTGGATCCCACAGTCAAGGTTAAAGGTTCAAGTCCTACCATAGTTGTTTGAAAGCACAATAAATATTGCAGTTGCTCATGAAAGAAAATATCTTCTCCCATGCTGACACATAATATATCCTCCCAGAATGGCATCAGCTAATCAGGCAGTTATTAAAGCCAGTTAATTCATCTTTAGATTGTGGCCTTTTTTAGGTGATTGCAAGATATTTCTCAAGACAGGTATCTTCCTGACCTCAGGCACATGCATAGGATGCTCCATTATGTCCTTCTGCATGTCCCAGTGGGTAGAGTGTCAAAGGTCTGACATCGGAAGTGACCTGTGTCTAGCTTTTAGAGACATTAAAAGCTCAGATATATTTGAAATCCTATTTCTTTGCAAAAATCAGTCCCTCTACAAACTCTCCCACTAGAGACCTTAGTCTACACCAAAACATAAGACATGCTTGTGAGCATTAACATCAGTACGTAATGACATTCATATGTGTTTCAGACCTGGAATCTATCAGGGATTATATGTTAACGCAATTCATGGTACTCTAGCAGACTTCTATGCATATAACAGCCATATTTCAAAGTTGTCGCTATTGTTCCCCCTTTATCCCTCCACTTTGTCAGGCTTTTTGTAGATGTCTTACAGTAAGAGGTTGGTTATCTATCTATCTATATATATATATATATATATATATATTTATTTGTTTATATATATATACATATATATGTATATAACATTACTATAGATATATATTTTTCCCTTATGTTAAATGACCATAGTGCATGATATGTTTGTAAATACATTATAAATTCCTGCAGCTCAGATGGTGTAGATGTATATTGCTGTGCTTTTAGTGCACAGAATCCTTGGTTCAAGACTTGAGAACAATGAGTTTTTTTCATTAATGTTAAATGACAAGACTGTATGACATGTTTGTAAAAGCATTACAGATTCTCACAGCACAGATGTTATAGTGATACATTTCTGTGATTGTAGTGCACAGGGCCCTGGGTTCAAGATTTAGCAGGACTGATTATTTTGTTGATGTGCAGCACAAGGGCAGATGGAGACAGAGTTATTAAAGCACTTTTAAGCAGTTGTAAGTAGGTTTGTGCATTTTTGCATGGAGCTAAGTGATGCTAACAGATGGTTAAGTGCTCTTACCTTAGCTTAATACCACTTTCTCCCACTTACACCCACACTAATTTTCATTAAAGAAAAGAAAAAAAGGTGATAAGAAAGTGGTGAAATGGGGGCAAACAGGGGGTAAAACATTAGGAAAACAAGCTATGGATGTGCAGGACAGGTGTAGGAAAGGACCATAGCCCTACATTTCTTCTACAACAACAGCTGTGAATAATGTGTAGAATTTGGAATTTACAGTCTCATACTCCACAGGGAGGGGTGTTGGTGACAGACATCTGTAGGATAATGTGTGGGTACATGGATTAATTTCACTGTACATGGGGGCAAAATTGAAGAGCTATGTATGGGGCAATGATTTTTTTTTTTGTGGGGCAAATGCCCTTTTTTTAGGTAAGAGTGGGATGTTGGGGAAGGGCTGTAGGCATGTTTGGGGAGGTAGGTTGTGTAGGATAAGTAGCATTTGCAGACAGACAAGACACACAAGACAGCTGACAGGGGTGGTATATGACACATTAGGGGGTAAACACCTTGGATGAGGAGGGTGGTTGGGAGTCAGAGGCCCATGAGCCCCCTAATGGATACAGTGAGACTGAGGTCCACACTCATGGGCAGTCATCACTGCACCTTCATGGTCCCAAAGGTGACTGTGCTGGTGGCTGGACAAGAGAGGCAACCTGCCCTTTGAGGTACGCTAGACGGCCATCCATCTGGCACAGCTTCCCACCCAACTCTGAGCAGATGACGCTGTGCCCCATACCCTGAAACTGTCGGTGACTGACAGGCTCCTCTCTGTGCCCACGCCCAGGGGGAGACAGACCCTGTCCTATGAGGCAGTTCCACCTGAAGATGGTGCAGGACCAGCAGAGGAGTAAGTTCTGGGTTGGGTCCCAGACGTGCTGGGGCCTGGTGCCACTGCCAGATGGGGTTGGACAGCCAGATCCACCGGAATCTGCCTTCACAAATGTGCTATGGTGTTGTCGTTTTCCAAGATAGTTTGTTTAGTCATGAACAATACATTTCAAAATTAGTTATAACAGCATGCATGGATTTTCCCATTAACCCAAACCAATAGATATGAAACAGTTGCATAGAATACAGAACACATGCATGAATGGAACAACTGTAAGCATTTTAACAGCATGCAAGTTACATTGGTGGCAACAGGCCACCAATAATGGTATTTGAACAAGGTATGTTAATATGCAATCAATGAAATATATGAACAATAATAGACCACGTGTCCCAACAATAGGTTTTGAGAACAACATACCCGTAGTATATGAATGATAATTACTGATGCAGATGATGGGTGGGAGTAGAGAATGAAACATACATTAATAACTGTATTGGCTTCTATTTTTCACAACAGTACTGCTCAATACTGTACAGATCTGCCCTCACTTTACATCTACCTATGGCCCATAGCTTCTCTGGCAGATAGATACCTGTTAGACTGTCAACCTGTAATCACGGCCGGCTTTAGGCATAGGCGAACTAGGCAACCGCCTAGGGCGCCATACTGGCCGGCCTAGTAAAGGGCGCATTTTGTATTCATTTATTTAGTCATTTTAATTAATTTACTTTTCTTATTATGCGAACGCATAATAAGAAAAGTACATTAATTAAAATGAATAAATAAACCATAGGGCACCGGACGAGGGGGAGGGATGAGTGCCCTCTCACTTTTATACCTGACGTGTGGCCAGGAAGCTTCAACAACTACAAAAAAAAAAATCTCTGTTCCACTACCTTTAAGGAGAAGTACATACGCACATACATCGACACTGATGTAAAGACTGCTGGCACAATGAGTGGTCATGTGGCAGACATGAATGAAAAGCAGCAGGAGTGCCTGAAACAGGTAAGAGACTTAAATGGATGCAATAGTCAAATTTTAATGTTGTAAAACTCGCGAAACAACTTAAGAAATGCACAGTGCAACATGATGTGCATGCATCCCGTGCTTTGCTGTTCCCTCCGCAAAACTAGCTACATTGGTGTAGAAATGAAAAATGAATGTTTTGTGTTAGAATCCCATCACTTACTGTTTTGATTAAGTGTCAGTTAAATAACCAGGTGCTGATTACACAGCTTTTCTCCACTCCGAATGATTGCAAAAGGCATTCCATGATTTTATGCCAAGTGGGTTATTCAAAAATGTAATTAGATCTTGCTGGACAGTGTTGCCGAACTGCAGCTACAGGTAGTCTTTGAGTATCTACAGATAGTGATGTGCAAGGAGGGGATGCTGCTATGGAGCCTTCTTTGTGTAGTGACTGCACTTGCGTATGTGCGTATGTGTCTTTATGTGGTATGGTAGGCAAGAAAGCCAAGTCTAATAATGTGTTAATGCAATCCACCGTCTGCAAACTGTGAGTGTAGGGGGAATATTCATTTACAGTGAAGCGACCACTCATTACCAAATGTGCTGTCATCAAACAGCACTACATCATAGTCTTTTTACTCTTCCAGTTTTGCTTTAGATAATTGCATATTTTGAAAATTCATCAGATTCTCCTTTTTTTATTTTAGTTTTTCTGTCTTCTGCAGGTAGTGCATATCAAATATGCATTTTATTTTATTCCTAGATGCTTGATTAAAGCAATGCTTTGTTTTGCCATTTTTCTTGTATAATTACAATCGAGTTTCAGTAGTGAAACATGATAAGCTGGTAGTTGAAGACTAGAAGGCGAGGTGTTGGTACTTGTGTATATGGTTGTTCAATTCATGGAGAATAAATACCAGACTACAGTGAGCCTAAGTCAAAAACATGCATCTTAACCTCTGCATATCAAAAATAGCATTTCCATCTAAACAGTTATAGAACAGGGTCGAAAAGATGAGCATATTCTTATTTTTTAAGTTGAAGTTCTTCAGAAAATACGTTCTATATAAACACTGATGAAGCATCTTTGTGTATGCTTAGTTCAGTTGTTAATAATGTATGTACTTTAGTTACAGCTTTATGACGAAACAAATGGAAGTCTAAGACGAGCAACATCAAATCTGAGAACAAAGATAATAATAATATTCCTATAGCATAGCAGCTGAGTCTGAAAATTCTCCAGTGAAATCAGCACTTTACACCAGTTAAGAAATAGTAGTAATAACTAACAAAATCAATATGAAGATGACACTTAGATGCATGTGTTTGAGATGGTTAACTGAAATGTATAAAATCTAACTGGTTGTTTGGAACACATTAAATGTAGCAAGACTGTTGATTCAGCACATCTAAAGATAAATGTGGCACCCACACTTAATTGTGTGCCTGGGATCTCTCAATATTTGCAGGTGATAACTGTATTTGTTTTAATGAAATATTCTCTGATTTACTGGGTGTGCCTTCTTTGAAGCTTGGGCTTCAGGCTGGCACCTCAGCACCATAAAAATCTGCTGCCAATCATAAGTGGACCGGCGTTCCACTGTGGCAACCCCTAACCAGGAAAAGCCGAAAGACATTACTTTCTCTGATTTACAAAACTTGAAAAGGGGTAATTGATTTTACAGACAAACTTTATTTTCACGGTCTGTATCAAAAACATTGTGCTACATTGGCAAGTCTTCCCTCCAGCTATTAGGAGCATCCACTATTCTCTCTCTTTATATGATGACAGTTTTTTTGGTATACAAAGAAAATTCTTTTGGCATTGCCTCTTGTCTCATTGTGCAATTCATGTGTGTACTGTTACAAGTCTGGTTAGATGTCCATTTACAGAGGAGAGCTGTGGAGAAAAGCTTCACCAGTCATGGTGATTTAAAAGTGGATGTGAAGGGCAGTAAGTTAAGCACTTTTAAGAAACCCAAACTGTGCAAAAGAATACCAATAGAAATGATCAAATCTGATGCAAATACCAACTGTTTTTAATGAAACTACAACAGTGATCAGATGGAGTAGCAATTATCATTGCATGAGACAGAAAAGCAACTTTCTTCCAACTTGACTGGACATGTAAGTTATTTACATATACGGGTAATGGGGAATTAAATTAAATGATAGTTATTCACAACAATGTTGACCTTCTTTTTCCTTTACTCAGCTCTAAGTGGGTGATGTTTGGTCTAGTGCCCCGCCCCTCTTCTCCATCTCGATGAGCCTAGTCTTATTTAACTTGTAAATGTACTGTAGGGTGGAGTCATAGGGTAATATATTCCCAGTCCAGCCTCAGCTGGTAATGCACGGCTGCAGCGTAGGGGAAATATCACCAAACATAGCATTACCTACCTTTGACTGCTTTGTTTCATGTGTTAGAACTCAGGCATAATGAAATAGTTCCCTACACATCAAAAAATCTGGAGACTTGAGTCCTGTGCTTCACAAGTTAATATATTCAGGAAGTATTTCCAGCCTTCTGAAGTGACTTCCTTTTCATTTTACAACAGATGTCTGGCTAACTGGTTTGTAGTTTCCCTTCTCTTTCTGCAGGTCTGTCTTTTGAAGGTAAATCCAATCTTTTCTTCAACAGTAAAGAGTCACCACCTAATCATGGCCCATCTTATTCAAGTGATCGGGAATGGGGTTCACTAATTTTCCTCTTCATTCATTTTAAAATTCTAGAATCCCCAATATGGCCCAGATATTTTGTCCAAACTGTCAATCTTTCACCACCACCATTGTAGAACCAGCTACTCTTTAATTGTTTTTATAATTGTTGATCAAATCAGAAGTAGCTGTTCATTATGTCTGCCTTTTCTGTAGTGGTCTAGCCTCAAATTCATTGCCATTTGTCTAAATTCAATACCTTTTTGATGGCTTATGTTCACTGTTTCTGCACCTGTAACATGTTTTTTCTTTCCTTTCATCTTGGTGGTTGTTGCTGTTTCCTCACACCAGACTTTTGCTTTTCTGATATCTGCCTCCCTCTACTTTAGCTGACTTAATTCTGTATCTCTCTTCGAGTTTGTTTCCTCAATGTCAATGTGCACTCCTTGATATTTTCTATTAATTCTAAGAAAATAGTCTTTCCATTTTTGTTTTTGTAGGTTTGCCACCTGCAGTGGTATGCATTCTGTGTGATTGTGGTTCTGATTCTTCTTCACTGTTTCTATTTCTAGTTTATGTAATAGAACCTTACTATAAGTCACTTTTTTATATTGCCAAATTTTACTCACTTAAAATCCAGTACTTTGGATTTTTGTGTAACTCGGTTGTAATACAGTTATGCATTATGAATATTATGATATGGTGATTAGTTTCCCCGTATAAGTACATAACTTTCTTATCTGATAGGAATGGGTACATCATCTGCAACTCACAGGACACATTCAAGCTCTTCGTATCAGGTGTTACAATAACAGAACATACTCTTGATAATTGTAGTGCCAAAAGCAGATCTTTTTTTTTTCTTGTTTGAAAAATTTGTATTAGTTTTACCATAATAAAAATAATCGATTATAAATAACAATTGAAACATAAGTGATGAAGAAACTTTACTGCTGCTCTTGCTGAGTCTGTTTTCAAAGTGCAAATAGCTGTTTTTTGTTTATCAAATGGCGCACTGTATTGTAGAATCTGAAAGCAGTGTTGGTAGCATAATTGCGTTTGGTGCAGAGGGCTGTGGATTCTAGTCCCACACCATGGAAATGGAGTGCTGATATTGTAGTACCCATATGATTGTTTTCATTATAAGGGGGAAAGGGGTTCTACACTCCTGAGTATGCCCTCCTTTGTATGAGATACGTAGTAACTATGAACTTGTTGGTTTATTTCCTATTGTAATATAACTAACTTTTCATTTTTTTTAATGTAATATGGGCAATTAATTATTCAAGGGCAACAGGCACAGAATTTATAGATAAAACATTAAAATGTAAAGTTGTTTGTCAGTAGCAACCTCTTCATTAGTTACAGATTTCTTTAATGTAGAATTATTCAGATGGTTTTACTTCTGCAGATATTGTGCATTTTGAGTGATATTGGTGGATTGTAATTACAAAAGTTTTGAGTGGCCTTTCATGGTTGAAATTTTCTGAAATGGGCAGTTATTGGTTCATACATTTTGTTTCATTACTTATTAAAAGAATGTTTAAAACTACAAATTTAAAACCCATTCTAGCAAGTGGTGCTATATTATACAAGGAATATAATTTAATACAGTCAGGAAGATGAATCAAAAAACAAATACATGCATGCATGGCCCTAAAAAATGTGTGCAAGTAGTCTGTTTTGAAAACAGCCAAAGGTAAACTTAATCCTCCACTGGCCAGATGCATTTTCTATGAATCTGGGTTTTCATGCTATTTTAATGAATGTGAGTTTTGCTGTTTCAATGAGTATTAGTTTCAAGAGTAGAGAAGTTTAGTGCTCATGCTAAATCTGTATTCATTGCAAGACTGTATTGTTTGTTTAGCAAATGGCTATCTGTGTTTGTGTTACTTTATTCCAATATCTGTAAACACTGTGGAAGTAAATAGGAAAACAGTATGCACACTGATAGATTTGAACAGTGTGTATGGTAACTGGTGAGAAATAGCCAAGTAATGGAACACACTGGAATGGCTGGGGAGGGGGCTGCTGCTGGAGGGTAGGGGTTGCTGCAAGAGGGGTTGCTTTGGGTTGGCAGTCTATTACCCTGCCTAGGACCCTATTTGACAATGATCCAGTTCTGGTATTTAAAGCAGGAAATAAGTACACACAGGTAGTTGCAGTTTAACTACATTACAAGGTATCTTTTTTCTTCTTATGCATTTAAATGATTTAAGGAAATTACTGTAGTGGCTTTCTTGGGGAGTGACCTACCTGTGGGTGTGGCTCAAATAGGGTTGTTTTGTGAGTATGTTGTAGGTAGGGTGTAAGGGGGCGCCAGAGCAGTACTTTGCCTAGGGTGCCATTTCAGCTAAGGCCGGCCCTGCCTGTAATGGTATGGGGCAGACTGGGTACACTTTGGCTACTTTATTGGAGGGGAATTGTATATGTCAGGGTTACATACTTGACAAAGAAGGGGTACCCTGCAATGATGTTGTGCGAGTCTGCTACTAGCATAGTTCACCTGGATTCCTATCTGTGTCCATGGTGACTGGCAGCAGTGACCACTAACCATGACAGCATGATACTTGAGAGACATGTATCAGTGAGAGGGCATGATGTTTGTACCTATCTTGCTTTCATTTGCAGGCATATGGGGTTTGACAGTGGAACAGTTGTACATGGTGTATTATTATGCCCTTCATACAGCTACTACACACATTACTTTACCTGTAAGACCTGTGGAGAAAATATCTGTTAACATTTTCTGAATGTTTCTAAAACTCCTCCAGTATATTAGTATACCTTTATACAGCTACTATACACATTTCTTTCCCTGTAAGAGCTGTGGAGAAAATATCTGTTAACACTTTCTGAATGTTTCCAAAACTATTCAGGTATATTAGTATGCACTTGATACAGCTACTATACATATTTCTTTACCTGCAAGAGTTGTGGAGAATATCTCTGTTTAAACTTTCTGACTGTTCCTACACATATTCTGGTGTATTAGTATACCCTTCATATAGCTACTACACACATTTCTTTACCTGTAAGACCTGTGGGGAAAATATCTGTTAACACTTTATGAATGTTTCTATGAATCTTCGGGGTTTCTGTTGTGTATATGTGCACACATTTCAGTACCACTCCCTGGAGTCAAACCATGTCTGGGTCTGCTAAAAATGAACAACAATATTGTGAGCTTTTTCTGTTTTATTTTCTTTTGCATGCATTTTGTAGGTGCACAACATGTATTCCAAAAATGAAAACATTCGACAAATAGTGTGGATTTTCTCAAATTGATGTTTGTGTCTTTCTCAAATGGATGTTAAGTTTAGTGAGGAATGTTGTGCATATTAAACTACTATTACACTTGTAATACATTATATACACACTACAAATACTATATTTTATACATTTTACACTGCTTTAATGTTACCCACTTTATGTTTTCTTTATTGTTGTGCTGTGTGACATATACTGTGTTACATGGTAATATGTTTATTGACTTTACATTACAAGCTACAGCACTGATCACAAATGACCAATTTCAGTCTCAGTCTGAGAAAGAATAATAAGAAGGATTATACAAGGAGGTACAATGCCATATAAGCAGTCACAATCTCTGTGGAGTACACACAGCAATTGCACATAGTTATATACACTAGAATCAGGGTAAGTGAGGTGATTATAGTGACATTCCAGGTGTAACAAGCTTTAAAATGCAAGTATTCTCAATCAGCTTTATGCAGGTATGAACAATGGAGTTATGAATGTGGACTGAAGCATACACTGGAGAAGTAAGTAAACCTCACTTAGAGTACAAATGAAACAAGAGAAAGAAATGACTGGATGAGCGTCATCAGTGTTTCATGAGTCTTTGAAGAGAGCTCATTAGCTGTGCTCAGGATATTAGGTAGGATAAGATTTCTTTAATCTAGAAACGTGTAAATTCCCAGAGTTTGAGAGAAGCAATATGGTGAGCAGTGGCAAATAAAAAAAAAAAAAAAGAAAAAAAAACTAGCACAGGTGTAGGAAGCACAGGCTTTTGCAAAATGAATACTTGGGCTCTTCCTTTCACAATAACATATTTACAAAGTACATTTTCAAAAAAGTACAAAAAAGCGGCAGCTCTCCACAAAATACAAATAAATCCAAAAGGAGTGCAGTCCCAGGAATGAAGATCTCCAAACAGTTAAAAGCAACTTTTATTGTCACAAGATACGCACAAAACACTTCTACATTAAAGTACATTTTCTGTTACTTGGTCATTGGTAAAAACTGTATTCAATTAATGTGTTGGCAGTCTCCTGACACAATTAGAGGTATGTAAGCTCTTAAAGCAACCTCTAATCAGTTTAAATATGAGGGTGATAGAGAGGTTTACATGCAATCAAAGAAGTATAGCAAAACTTATGGTAATTGCAAAAATATTCTAAATAAAGGCATCTGCATTCTCTTAAGTAAATCACCCTTTGAGTCACTGACCATAAAACAAATTAACAACATAAATGGCACACTGCGAACAAATCATTATAACACTCTGCAAAACAACTCCCATGAAATGAAAGTTTGTGCCGAAAGCAGAAAAGTAATTCACTTCCAAATAAAAGTAATATGAGGTTAATGGCTTTCCTCATAAAATGCTCAGATTGAAGTCACAAAAAAGTGTTTGCTTTCAGGTGAGCTCTGAAAGTCTGCATTTAGTTTCTTGGTTATAACTATGTTTGTAGTCTAAGTTATTTTTCTTTTTAATCAAGCTATAAATTCAAAATGTTAACACAAATTATCTCTCATATGTTTAGATGTATAAATCCTCCTAAATTAAGTGAAATGGCACAATGTTTAACACTAACTCATCTTAACAACTGCAACAATAACTGATTCCTAATCTTAAAGATTGTATGCCAATATAGTCACAGTAATTTATAAAACTTTCTTTAGATTTCTAAAATCTTACAATATGTCACTAAATCTACAAGTTTGTAGCATGCAACAGCAGCATTTTAAGATGTCCAGTTGTAGGCTTCCTGTGAGTTTTAACAATTCTGTCCACAATGTCTGGTTATTAAAATAGAGATTATGAAAGTTTATGAGCATTTGCATAATTAAGTATATGAACAAGCCTTACTATTTCTGTAGCTGTACTAGACAGAGGACAAGTATACATAGAAACAATGTTGTACATCATGTAAGATTTAGGCTAATTCCTTCCCATAATGTGTATGTCATATAGATTTTAAATAGTTATAGAAATACATTAAATGTGCTCCAAATAAATGGCTAAGGTAGATCTGAAGACCATTTTAAGAAAACATTTATGAAAATATGGATGGCAGTGATTACCAAAGGCAGTCTGTGATTATTACAACTTAGACCTCTCAACAGTTCCTGTTTTGAGGGAACATTCCTGTTATCATACCTGATTTACACCTGCACGTAATATACCTATTTGTGCAGGTAAGTCCTTATTTTCATGCTTGATTTATCCCTGTACACAATTTCTGAACTCCACCCCCATTGGAAGTGAAGCTGTCTCATAGTAAGTACACAGAAAACTACATTACTTGTCCAACATACTATTGGCACCAATAGTTTAAAGAAAGAGGACACACGTTTTACATCTCCTTTTTTTCAGAAGCAAAATTAATGACCTTGTATGGTAGAAATTTATTGTATCGTTCACAAAAGTCTATAGATTTTTACACGGTCTCTTGGATAATGTGTGTATAGGGTCATAGGTTCATAGGTGTGTACTAGGCTAATGGCCCTGGGGCCTCTACAAGCCTAGCCATGGGATTACCCTGGCATCGTGCCACCTGACCGTAGTTACCAGTGCCTCTGTCGAATAGAGCCACTGAAGTTATCCCAGGGGTGAATTTTCTTTTTTTTCCATAATAAATCTTTATTGTTATATTATTTTCAAACACAAGTAAGATCAAAAATAACATATATTCACAAATCAAACATTAACTAATATCACTAATAACCACACTCTATATACAATATTTACAAGAATGCTTCCATGTAATACATTTAAATATAAAAAAGCATAAGAGTAAATGCAAGTAATAGACTGTTGATTACTAAATTCTCTCCACACACATAAATAATTATTAATATTTCCAAGTTGAAAATACTATACTAGTATAATATTAAAAATTTGTTCCCAAATTTTTGGATTATTAACATTTTTATTTTGTGGGTTTAATAGTAATTTATGAGCCAATATATGTTTTGTTGCTAGAACTCTAAAGTTCTGCCATGAAGTTTTAGATGGGTCTAACCAATTTGAAGCTATGTAAAGTTTCATTAATAGAAAAATATTAATATATATAATAATTTGTGATTTAGGGATCTCTTTCGGGGGAATATGCAGAATCATAAATTTCCATGATAACGTTGTACTTTGGTAACCCACCTTCTGAAGTTGACTCTTAAGGGAATTCCAAAGTTTGAAAATACATTTACAACTCCAGAACATATGAAGAAGATCAGCTGGTTGATTCTTACAATATGGACAAGTTGGTGAATTTTTGGGATTAAATTTATGCAGGGTAAGGCGTGTATAATATGCATTGTTCCAAATCATAAACTGGGTATATATTAATTTTTGAAGAGAAGTAGATTTGATGGTCAAGTCAATTGCTTTTAACATATTACTTCTATCTGTCAGTAAAATTTTCTCTTCCCAGTAGTCTGATAACAAAATTTTATCATGAAATTGAAATTCTTTAATTAATTGATTTGCTGTTGTGATATATTTAAGATCCTGTTGAAGAGCTTGCCACAACAAAGAACATCTATTAATAGCCTCTTCTTCCAGTTTAAAACTTTTAAAATAGCTTATAGTGAGTTCTCTAATTTGTCTCAGAATAACCAGATACTTTTTAGGTAAGTTAAGTTCTTGTCTTATTTGGTTGGCCGAACTGTCGAGATGTTTATATATATCAATCAAAGTTAGATTAATTATCAATGGAAACTTGTTGAGATCAATTGATTATTCAATTTTAAATTAGGATTCTTATGAAAGGGTTGAAAAAACATCATATGTTGAACCAAATCTAATGAATGAAATAAGTTATGTAAAGAAAATATGTTCGTTTTGATGTGTTCAATAATCCCATAGAATTTCAACGTATCCTTACCTAAGGACTCAAAAGACAATCATAAGGCCTTTTTTAGCTATGTTAGAAACCTGGGAGGAAACTCCCAGATATGCTCAGAATTAGTTCAAAATGATGTAGAAATCACTGAACCAACAGACATTATCAACATACTGGCTGACAGGTTCAGTGCAAATCCCCCCCCTCCCCCCCAAAAGGAGAGATATCTATCCCAGCGGATTGTAGACTCCCACACATCTCAAATGCTCAGGTGAAAACTGCTCTCTCCAAGGCAAAAAACACAGCATCTATGGGACCAGATGGTGTCCCCGGTTGTGTGCTCCACGAACTCAATGAGGAATTAAACCCGCTGTTAGGGCAGCTGTTTAATCTTAGCCTCACCTCAGGATACGTACCCAAGGAGTGACATACGGCAACTGTGGTCCCACTTCACAAAGGCGGTGCCTCCACTGACCCTGGTAATTACCGCCCCATCAGCTTGACAAGCCTAGTCTGCAAAGCTATGGAGAGGATCATAATGGAACTCATAAATAAAGACATAGGGGACTTACAGACATTGGATCCAGCCCAGTTTGGCTTTGTCAAGGGCAGATCATGCCTTTTAAACTTGGTTGATTTTTTTGAAACAGTCACCAAGGCCATTGATGAGGGCAAGGCAGTCCACACAGCCTACCTTGACCTTGCAAAAGCTTTTGACACAATACCCCACTCGGGTATCACAGAAAATCTCACCAACTTAAATGTAAACCCATACGTCACAAGATGGGTTGCAAACTGGCTAAGTGCAAGAACCCACAGGGTCAGAGTGGCTGGCGCCATGTCAGACTCCAAGCCGGTCACAAGTGGTGTCCCACAGGGCTCAGTCCTAGGCCCCCTCTTGTTCAGCATCTACTTTTCAGAACTACAGGCAAACACAGGAGGATTATGGCTGACTAAGTTTGCAGATGACTGCAAACTGGGCGCCATAGTTGAAAACACATCAGACACAGATATCCTCCAGAAGGGTTTCATAGAAATGGATAACTGGTGCCAGAGCCATTGCCTAAAGTTAAACGCCAAAAAATGCATAGTCATACCCTTCGGGAAAAACAAGGTTACCCCTAGCTACCGTATAGGTGGCAATCCACTAAGCACAGAAGAGGTTATCAGGGATCTGGGGACCCAGGTTGACAGTAACCTTTCATTTGACACCCACGTTGCCAAGGTAGTTAGGAAAACCTTCTACATTGCCCACGTGATCATGAAGGGATTCACATCTAGATCAAGGGAGGTCATTGTTCCCCTGTACTCATCACTCATCAGACCAATGATTGAGTACAATGCCCCATTCGGAATGTATCTTACCCGACACCTGCAGCAATTGGAAAGGCCCCAAAAGTTCCTCACCAAGAGGATAAAGTGTCTCAAAAATATGTCTTATGCTGCCCGACTGAAGGAACTCCAGCTCTATTCAGTCGCATACCGTCTGCTCAGAGGTGACCTGTGCCTAACATATAAGGCCATGTCAAACCCGGAATTGATGGACATGCTCCACCTCAAAAAATCTAAATACATAAGAAATACAAGAGGAAGAGACTTAAACCTTAACACAGTTATAAATAGGACGTGCTGGAGGGACAGATTCATCACCCAGAGACTCCCTATGCTGTGGAACAAAATCCCGGTACATGTGAGGCAGAGCACCTCACTGGCCCTGTTCAAGAGAAATCTTGACAAATGGATGGGAGATCGCAGGTTTACCCCGGGGATCACCTCAGTGTCACTGCTAGACAGAGGCATGGTAAACTAATGGGCACAGTACTGTTCAAACTTAAGGGGTGGTGAAAGCCACAAAAATTTGGGCTAGGCTTATAAATGCCCTAGGGCAGATAGCCTAGTATGAACCTATGAACCTATGAACCTAAAAAAAGTATTGCTTTAGGATTGATATTTAACTTTAGAATATATTTATAATTCAGAACTACCCAAAGTGGTGTCCACTTAGTATTATTTATATCATAATTGGCAATTCTTAAAATTCTATTAGAATTTACAATTAAATAATGCATTTCAAAATTAGGTAATTCCAGTCCTCCTCTATTTTTTGGGGTCATTAATTTATCATAAGATATCCTGGTTTTCTTTGGTTCCCAAATGAATTTAGCCAATTCTTTATGAATCTTTTTAAAAAACGTCTTCGAAAGTAATAAATTGGCTGACCTAAAAATATACAGTAATCATGGTAATATGTTCATTTTGATAATTGAAACTTTTGCTAACTTTGGCAGTCGTAAATTTTTCCATCTCCCAAAATCCGAAATTATTTGTTCCCAGATTGCTTTAATATTATTATTGTAAAAGTATTTATTATCTGTAGAGAACTCAATACCTAGATATTTAATATTTTCTTTAAATGATACCTGTCCCACTAAGGGCAATAACAAAAAGGGTTTAGGTGTCTTTAAAGGGAAGATATTGTTTTTTTTTCAAGTTAATTTTATAATTAGAGACTTTTGAGAACTCATTAACAGCCTTCAATAATTTTTCAGTATCTGATAATGGAGATGCGCAATAAATGCTAAGATCGTCAGCAAAAGCTGCCATTAATATTTTAGTTCTATAAATTATTGGGACATTATGATAAACATTTTGTTTAATATATAAAAACAATGGTTCAAGATAGATATTAAATAATAAAGGGGACAAAGGGCAACCCTGGCGTGTTCCATTCTTAATCTGTATTCTTTTAGAGAAGTTTTTATTAATATACAATGTAGTATAGGGATTACTATATAATATTTGTAACATTTGGACAAACTCATGTGATATATTAAAATATGGTAAAAGATCAAACAAGAAATTTGTATCAACCCTATCAAAGGCTTTCTGGGCATTAATTATAAGGGCATAAATATTTAAATTATTTTGCTTAGCATGCTCTAACATAGTATGTAATGTGAGTGTATTATCACTGGTTTGTCTACCTGCCATAAAACCAGTCTGTTCTTTGGAAATTATATGAGTCATGATTCTCTTCAGTCTAGATGCTATAATAGAGGTTAGAATTTTCATGTCTACATTTATTAATGATATCGGTCTATAATTATCCGGATTTTGAGGATCTGAATTGGCTTTATATATAAAAAATAGTTTTTGAGGCGTTAAGATGTGGACCATTAATTTTATTCCTAATTATGTAGTTAAACACAACTGAAAGTATCTTACCGAAAATATCTGCAAACTTTTTATAAAATTCCACTGTCAAGCCATCAGGACCTGGTGATTTATGTGATTTCATATGCTGAATTACATATACTATTTCTTCTTCAGATATCGGTTTAACCAAGTAATTTTGAATGTCCTCTCCTATTGCTGGAAACTTAATTGAATGTAGAAATTGTTCATAATTCCTGTTAGGGGTCATATCCTTTTGTCCAGCATAAATATTAGTGTATATTTTCTCAAAGATATTAAGAACATCCTCAGTTTTAGAATATATTTTATTATTAAATTGTATTTCCGAAATCTGCACGGTTGGTTTCGTTTGATTAATGATCCTAGCTAACGCTCTCGATGGTGTTTGAACATGATTGGCATACCTCACTAACGTCTTGTATTCTTGAAATGTTAATCTACTATTCTGAAGTAAAAAGAGATCCTTTTGAC
Organism: Protopterus annectens; assembly: GCF_019279795.1. Taxonomy (NCBI): domain Eukaryota; kingdom Metazoa; phylum Chordata; order Ceratodontiformes; family Protopteridae; genus Protopterus; species Protopterus annectens. The sequence goes on along the minus strand of NC_056732.1, from coordinate 488,528,085 downwards.
ATTTAATCAGCTCCTTCTCTGTTTGCTCACGAAAATCCCTAATCAGTTCTTGATCAAGTAATCTAATTTTTATTTCTAAAGTTTGAATATCTTTGTTTAATATATTTTTATAATAAGATGCTTTTTGCAAAAGTGTCCCTCTTATTTGAGCTTTAACTGTTGCCCATTCAATATCTGGGGCAAATTGTTGTTTCCCTAAACCAATCAATAAGTCTTTCAGGTACTTTGTAATTTCCAGTATTATATCCTCCTTATTCAATAAATTTGGATTAAGAGACCAATTATAACCTCTTTGTCTCAAAGTATCCTTTACCCCCTTAGTAAAACTCAATGAAATTTTAGAATGGTCTGATATATAATGGGCATGTACAATAACTGTAGGTTCTAGATTGATCAATACTCTTGATATGAGGAAGAAATCAATTCTGGACCACATTTTGTGACATGGGGAATAAAAGGTAAAATTGCTTATACTATTATCGTTATTCAGATAGTGAAATGGATCATATAATTGAAAGTCTTCTTTAAGATCATTCAGTGCTAATACAGCATGCTTGTTAAATGCTCTTTGTGGACAAGATCTATCCAACTTCGGATTCTGGTAGGTATTCCAATCACCTCCAACAATTACATAATATCTATCAAATTGTGTTAAAATTGAATATAGTGATTCTATGAATAATTGTTGATCATTACAGGGAGCATATATATTTAAAAGTAAAATAGGTTTATCAAATAAGGTAGTCGAAAGAATAACATAGCACCACCATCCGTTTTTATCTGTATTAAAATCTAATATCTTTTCCTTGTATTGATCTTTAATAATTATGGCTACCCCGGCACTATTTGACTTACCTTCAGATACTACTACTTCTCTAATCCATTTCTTTTTTTTAACATCACCCCATTGATCATTCATTAAATGCATTTCTTGGAGTAGGATAAACCATGCCTTAGCCTGCAACAATACATGTAACACCAGTTTCCTCTTCTTCAAGCTCTGGAGCCCTTTAACGTTCCATGAATCTACTTCCCACATTTCAGAGATTCACTGTAAAATTAAAGTTTTGGAGAGAGAGCATAGAAAAAACAAAAAACAGTAAATTCAAAACCATACATAATCTGGAAGCAATCCTTATATCCCATCCTCAACCAGTGCATACCCACTCTAACCCCGGACCAGGAGATGTATAGGTCCTGTATAATATAGAATGACAAAGGGTTTAAAAGAAAAAACAGATATAAAAACACCACAATGTAAAATTTCACACATGTATCACAATTAAGTTCTATAAAACCTAACTTCACTACGACAAAGCCTAAACTAAACATTCCCTAACAAACACTGCCATAAACTACATCTCTTTGGTTAATTACTATTTAAAGAAATCACATTAAAAATGTAACAGTACAGTACATGTAAAAAGAATAAAGTAAAAAAAAATAATGCACTTTTAGTAGTTGGATTAGCTATCTATACATAAACCACATGCATTAAAAAAGAGAAAAAAAAACATACTAATATATAACCCTATATTAAAGCAAATAGACAGCAAATTGTTAATATCCTTTGTTATACATTCACCTTATACTAGTTTCATAATAAAGCAAGCTTCTAACTAAATAAAATAATAAAAATAACACAAAACATTAAAAACTATGCTGACAGGTTAAATAAACATTGCTAAATCCCTGCACCCTCTCTAAATAATATAACTACAAAATGTTGACTAAAAGTTAATAAATTAAGTTCCTAACAAGTTCCTATGTGCTTAAATTACTATAGAACAGTGTTATTTAATGTTAAATAAACAAGAGAGTGTTTAAAACAGTTCTCTTTGGTTTTCCAAAGCAGGAAGTCCTGTGAAATGCTCGCGATGGGGGATCGCTTTTGCAGATGGACTCCCGGAAGTGCCTCAATGAAATCTGCACCCTTGACAGCATTTTAAGCACTTCCTGTCTTCCTCCTTGTCAAAAACAGATGTTAGAAGCCATAAAATGTCAGGAAACAAGTGCAGGAGATCAAGATAAGGAAAAGCAAACAGTTTTATTACTCAGGAAAAGGCCTAAAGCTTCACAAATGCAAACAAAAGATTACCCAGTCCTCAAAGCACAGTAAACAATGAATCTAGCCTCAGCAACATGCCAATCCCAACAAAAGTTCAATTCAAGTCTCTGATGCAGGTAAAGCCTTGAAAATTTTAAGAAACAGATTTCTTGCCTCATTTTTGGTGGAAACAGAATGTTTAACCCCATCCACTGTAAATATAAGCATATTAGGATATTTCATTTGAAACTTAATTTGTTTGTCAATAAGAAATTTGCAGTAAGGAGACAGAGACTGTCTAGCCTGTCTGATCTGTATAGGTAAATCCTGTGTCAGAGATATTTTATTGTTTTTCCACATAATATAGCCTCCACCTTGTTTTGCAGTAATAAGTATTCTATTTACATCTTGATAATTAAGCAGTTTAACATACACAGTTCTAGGAAAATTAGTTGCTTGTACCTCTCTCAAAGCTCTGTGTGCTCTTTCCACGATGATTTGTTTCACACTATCAGAATCATTTAAAAGCACTGCAAATATTTGTAGTATGGATGGAATTAGTTCATTATACTGAATGGATTCAGGAATCCCTCAGACAATGATATTGTTTCTCCTGGATCTTGCTTCTAGGTCTGTAAGCTTACTTTGTATAGCCTGTATATCCACATCATGCAGATTAGTTTTTTTTTCCAGTAAAACTAATTTGTCCTCAGTATTAGAAATTCGAGCCTCCGTCTTATCCATTCTTTCCAGCAACTAAGTACATGAAATTCCAAATTATTGTATTTGACAAGTCAGTTTTTTTAAAGCTTCTTGTATAGGCAGAAGTGCAGTTTTGATATCTTCCATATTTAAAGCTTGATCAGCTTTAGTTTTAGTCCTTAGTTTCTGTTGTTCCTGTGCTTTAGTAATTTTTGTCGTTTAGTAGTCACATCTTTTTCTGGTGATTGCAATTCCGATAAATTTGTTTTAGTCGTAGTTATATCCATGCTTTTGTCTTCTTTTGGCATCTTATTGGAACACAAAAAGTTGCAATATAAAAAGCACACGGTTCCTTTGTGTATTCCTCTCTGCAGAGCTAGCTAATCTGTTGCAATCCAGTGAAATATATTCCTTTTTTCCGTTTTTTCTTCTCAATCCAGGATAAATAAGTGTAGTTAGAATATGTTTATCGAAGTTTTGATGTTAAAAACTTTATAGTATCCACTCAGGGTTTTGATTTTCTCAGGTTAAATGTAGAGCTGCAGTTCAGCAGTGTTCACAGAACAGCAGCCATCTTTGAATCAGGGGTGAATTTTCTATTTCCCATCCACTCATCAAGATTTCTCTTGAAGAGGGTCAGTGAGGTGCTCTGCTTGACATGTATGGGAAGTCTATTCCATAGCATGGGTAGTCTCTGGATTATGAAACTGTCCCTCCATTACGCTCTGTTGATTGTGGTATTGAGGTTGAGGTCTCTGGAGTGTGTGGTGTGGAGGGATTGGGATTTCTTTAGATGTAGCATTTCTAACAGAGCTGGGTCAGACATGGCTTTGTAAGTCAAGCAGAGATCGCCTGTAAGTAGGTGATATGAGACAGAGAATAGTTGGAGTTTTTGAGTTTGTCCATATAGGACAAGTGTTTAAGGCCTAGCATCCTCTTTGTGAGGTACTTTTGGAGCATCTCCAGTTGTTGCAGGTGTCTAGTGAGGTGCATGCCAAATGGGGCATTGTACTCGATGATTGGCCTAATGAGGGAAGAGTAGAGGGAGACAATGACCTCTTTCATCTTGGATGCAAAACCCTTAGTAATGAGATGTGCCACATAGAAGGACTTTCTGACCACAGTGGTAATGTGGTGATCAAAAGAGAGGTTGCTGTCAACCTGTGTTCCCAGATCTCTTATAATATCTCCTGTGTTCAGTGGACTACCATCAATGTGGTAATTCATGGGAACTGGGTTTTTCCCAAAAGGGATGATGACACATTTTTTTGGCATTTAGCTTAAGGCCATGGTTCTGACATCAGTCATTGGTCTCGGTGAAGCCATTCTGTAGGATGTCAACATCACTTGGGGAATTAATAATAGCTCCCAACTTGCAATCATCTGCAAACTTTGTCAGCCAGAGTCCCTTCATGATGGCCTGGACTTCACAGAAGTAGATACCAAACAGGAGCGGACCCAGGACCTAACCCTGTGGGACTCCACTCGTGACTATTTGGCAGTCTGATTTGGAGTCAGCTGTTTTCATACTGTGGGTTCTGTGAGCCAGTTTGCAACTCACCTAGTGATACAGGGGTTGTTGCCTAGCTTAGTGAGTTTTTCTATGATTCCTGAGTGGGGAATGGTATCACAGGCCTTGGCCAGATCAAGGTAGGCTGTATGAACCACCTTCCCTTCATCCACAGCTCTGCTGACTGACTCAAAGAAGTCGAGCAAGTTGAGCAGGCATGATCTACCCTTCACAAAACCAAACTGTGTCGGATCCAGAGTTTGGAGATTCCCTATATCCTTGTTTATTAGGTACATGATGATGCGTTACATAGCTTTGCATATCAGACTCATCATGCTAATAGATCGATAGTGCCCAGGATCTGTAGTCGCTCCTCCTTTGTGGAGAGGGATGGCTGCGGCAATGCGCCATTTGGCAGGGACAAAGCCTTAGGTGAGGCTGTGATTGAACAGGGCACACAGGTGAGGTGCCAGTTCACTCTGTAGTTCATGTAGAACACAGACAAGGATATTGTCAGGTCCAATAGAAGTTGTATTCTACGCCTTGTACAGTGTTGTTTTAACCTATGCAGCAGTAATAATGGGTGCCTGGCAATCTACTGGTATTGTGATTGGTCCTTGGGGGGGGTAAAGCTGGCACTGAATCTGTCAACCAGTAAACTGGCAATATCTGTTGGCTCAGTCTAGGAGGTACCATAGTGGAGTAGCTCAGAGCAAATCTGGGTATTGCTGTGGAGATTCTTTACATAACTATAGAAGGCTTTGTGGTTGTCTTTACTATCTTCTGAAATTCTGTTTTCATAGCTAGCTTTAGAGGATTTGATGAGAGATCTCAACTTTTTGTTGAGGCTGATAAGGGAGTTTTTCAGGTCTTGGGACTTCACCTTATTTTGCATCAGATTCCTCCTTCTGGTATAAAGTTTGTTTATGGCAGGGGACCACCAGATTGACTTCCTTTTTTTTGGAGGAGAGCATCTTGTATGATGAGTTCCATGCATTTGTGTACGTGTTTGTACAGTGCATTGGTGTATGATTCGGCAGTCATGCAACTGTTCTCCATTTGCATGGGTGCCTTGAAGTTAGCCACCTCTGTTTTTAGGAGTCCAAAGTTAGCTTTGGAGAAGTTTTTCATGGTGGTTACATTTGCGGCGGGTGGGGTGGGGGGTGGGAGGGATGTGGATTTCCAAGGTGATTAGTTTTTGGTTGGATCTAACCAGGAAGGAGCTGACTACTGGTGTAGAGCAAAGGTTGCCCATGTTAGTAATGACCAGGTCAAGGATGCTGCTACCTCTAGTGGAAGGGTAAGAATGAGCTGGCCCAGGGCATTGGAATTAATAAACTCCAGGAAACGTTGAGCAAGTGTATTGGTACATGAGTAGTTTTCCCAGTTAATGGAAGTCACCTAGTATGAGAGTGTTAGGTTGGACCCTAATATTCTACAGGGTGCATAAGAACTTGGAGTGTGAGTCTTGGGACATAGTTGGGGACCTATAGCAGGCTACCACCTGAATAGCTGTCTTACCCAATGTTAGCTGCACCTGAAATATCTCAGATGCGTTATGTTGGGCTACCAGTCTGGAGGTGTGTGCATCCTTTATGAATATGTAAACACCACTATCTTTGGAGCTTCAGTCCAAGTTCTGGGGCCAAAAGGTGTGGAAAGAGTTATAGCCTGGTAATGTAGGGGTACTTTCTGCTGTCTTGAACCAGGTAGGTCTCTGTTACAGCACAAATGTCGATGTTTTCCATTTTAAGGAGTGCTTCCAGTGACTGCATTTTGAGATTAAGACTTCTAGCATTGAGCAGTATGACCCTCAGATTTCATTTGTTTGGAGCTGTACAGTGGTAATTTGGTCTTGGAACACTGTCTAAAAAAGGCACTATATGGGTGGCAAGAAACTTGGCCAGTATCCAGAAGCCCAGGGGTGACAGATGTTGCCCATCTCTGGCAAAGCATTGAGGTCTGTCAATCATGTCATCCCAGGCAATCAGATACTGTATCCCCTTAGAATGACACTAGAAACTTATCCAATTGTTGAAATCAATCATTTTCTGCTTGCACTGTGGTATAATTCTGGGTGATGGTAGGATGCTGCTTCAGGCTAGGGTCATACCCACCTGGGCTACATAATCCGAGAGCTCCTCAGTGTCTCTTTTCCTGTAGTCCAGGGAGGTACATCTCAGGTCATTTACATCCACATGTACAATGACTGAGTCATATTTGTACCTGTTGTTGAGGGACCTGACTGCGTGCGTTATGTGGCAGATCCTCACACCTGACAGGCAGCTGACTTAATTTCTCCTTATTCATCCTAGTGAGTGGGACATCAGTGTGCCTCACTATTGAGTCACTGCTGACTACTGTGTTGGGCAGACTGTTTTGCCTTAGGGGCTTTGATTGAGTGGCACACTGTTTAGGCGAGTTATGTGTCTCGTGATTAGTGTTGTGTTGTTTTGGTCGAGTGCGTTTCTCCCTTGGAGGTCTCTGCTGTTTGGGTACATTTTTATTGAGTGCCTCCACGGAAGTGGGTGTGTGGTGTGTGTTTTTATGTGAAGGCAGTGCTGGTGTGTGTTCCGGAGGGCTATGTGTTCCATGTGGTGTGGTGCAAGTGTTGACGTTCTCCTCTTGACCAGCTATTCCGGTCTTGATTGGAGAGTGCATGGCTTCCAATTTGGATATATAAGTGCATTTCTTGTAAGTTTGAGTGTTGGGAGGTAAGAGGAGATGGTTGGTGTACATGAGGCAGTTGCTACATTGCCTCAGTATGCCCAAGTTCAGCAGTTTAATAGGAGAAAGCACAGGGAACTGACCTTTAGACATGCCTGGAGGAGTGGGCATTAATAATAAGTACTGAATCTGTTTCCTTAGAGAATGTTTAGTGCTGGTAGCACTTTTGTGTGCTACAATAATTGCTACAAGATGTCTGGTAAAGTGCTAGACTAATAAGCTAGTAAAAGTGCAGGAGAGGAGAGAACTAGTAGATCTAAGGAAAATTTTGAAAAGCAGACTTTGGCACCGCTCAGATGCTTACAAACAGTCCTGGATACAACAAGACTGTATCTGGACTAGACTAGTTACAGGAAAGACAGGAAACAAGCGCAAACATGGGCTTTTAAACCAGAAATTTAACAGAGATGGAAAAACTGCCCAGACGGCCAATAAAGTACAATTTTTGGGCCAGAAACCACTCTTCTTGTGGTAGATAGGCTACCTAGTGCTTACCACTCACACTGATAATCTAGAAGGCTTCCCTCCAACACAGAAAGGCTTGGGGGGGGCACAGAAGGTTACAAACAGTCCTGGATACAGCAAATGTGTATCTGGACTAGACTAGTTACAGGAAAGGCAGGAAATAAGCACAAATGTGGACTTTTAAACCAAAAAGGTGAAAGAGATGGACAAGACTGCCCAAATAGCCAATAACCCACAATTTCTGAGCCAGAAACCACTCCTCTTGTGCTAGATAAGCTACCTAGTGCTTTCCACTCCCATTGATAAGCTAGAAGGCTTTCCTCCAACGCAGAAATATTTATATTTTTGATTTGGAATTTCTTCCATTAAATAAGCAAAACAAGTCAATGATATGTTACGAAGCTTGGTAAACAACCATGGTAAAAGCACATTTTTTTAGCCTGGAAACAGTTGTTACTGAAAAGCAGATCCAGAAGCAGTCATAGTCAATGGGATTTTGTATGAAGTGAATGTAATTGCATGGAAAGCTTCAATTAAATTAACTTTATGTTCTGTGCAAGGAGTTTTAAGTAATGAACAAAAGGAAACTGAAAAAAAAGCAGGAGCCATGATTCATAATTTAGGTTTAGTACAAAGAAGGTGACATGATTTTACAGAAGTAAGGAAGCATCTCTCTTAAGGAATCAAAAAAGTTAAAATGAAACAATGATTTTGTTTTGAAAATGCCCAACGTTTAACAAATGCTTTTTTAAAGCCCAGAGTGGATATCATTATATGGGCTATGATCTTTAGTAGATCATTTTTTGTAGCTAGTCTGTTAAAAATATCTACATTGAACACCTAAAATAAGTTTTGTAAAAAAAAGGAAAATATTTCTCTCAGAAGCATTATACAATATAGTTTGCAAACTGTGTTTAGAAATTAAATAGCATTATATGCAGGACCGAATGATATTTTTCATCATTTATGTACAACAGAATCTTGATCTTTTATACAAGAAATGTGAAATTACTTTCCTGTTAATTATTCATTCTTTTGTAAAGGAACTGAGTCTTCTTAGAAGTATGAATAAATTTACAATAATCAGTAAACTTATTGGCTTTTATAGTTAATGGCATCTATCATTTCCTTTTTTATAAACTCATTTCAAAAGAACTCTTGTGACTCAGATCAGGAAAATGAGACCTTCCAAACAGTCTTGCTTGAATGGTTATAAATGTAATTTATTGGAATTTTGAAGATGGTTATAGTGGTTTATACAAATGAAAACCAAAAAATTAAAAACTCCTGTCTCATCATGTTGAGCTGTTAATGTGGCAAATGCAAGGATTTTTATCAGCTTTGTATATTTTTTCTACTTTAACTGCTAATATTTTAATCATACAAGAACATGGTCCTTGATAATTCCATTATACAATGCCAACATGTGGATTATTACAACTGAGCCTTTGTTATATATTTTAATGTTTTGCTATAGAAAGAATTAATAAGTTTTGGAAAAAAAAAACTTAAATTCAGTCAAAAGAAGGAAAGAAAGAAAGAAAGACAGAAGTAAAACTTATTATGCAAGACCATCTCAGGTAAACAAAATAAAATGCTAACATTCCATATTAAAACAGTTATTTAATCAAACTAATATTTCTTTATAAACAGACATTTATTGCTTTACATATGCAACTATTGAGTAGGCTTCTGACCAACCCTGTTTTCTGTATGTCCATTGCTTGAGACTGTGCTAAACTGTCTAGTTCTAGGCACAGAACCAGTGCAAAGTCCTTTCAAAATTGGTAATATGCTCAAAAATTAAAATACAGTAATACTACAGCTAAGCAAAAAGAACATGCAATAGTACAAAATCTAAGCCAATGAGAACTTAACAAAAACATAGATTTTGAAATAGTAAAATCATAAATATGCAAGAAGTGAAACTTTATTCTAGCAATTCTAGTCATGACTTTTCCATTACTTACATTAGCTGGAGTAAGCATGTGTCCATGAATGCTGAATGGCATGCAAATGTCTAAAGTATCTTTTTCTACTTGGATAATATTCTTAATAAAGCATGAGGGCTGGTGAGGCCTGTCTGCATTTCAATGATTTCTTCAAGAAAGAATACACTGAATTAGTTATCAAAAATAAAATAAATTTCCACAAACTAAATTATGGGAATTTTATTCTTAACTATTAAAAATGATTTCTAGCTATTATTATAATTTCAGTGCAGGACTATTGCTGTCTTTTAAAACTAAGAGATATTTCTAGATCAGTCTTATATGAAAAGTCCCATGACAGTGCATAGTGCATCTAATGACATTATACTACATTACATTTACATGGTGGCAGAAGGGGACAATAAGCCTGTCTTATGTAACATTTAACACTTTCGACATTCTGTCTTCCTATCATCCCTACCTTCACCCATACCTTTCAGCACTTCTCCTATATCACCTTGAATAAATGAGTTACCTTTATCCTTATCAGTGGGGAACAAATTCCACCTTCTTCTTCAGAATGACCCCCCAGGCACAATCTTGTCTACCATTATCATATCCACTCCCTGTTTGTCTTCCGGACTTTATGAAAAGAACTCCCATGCCTTTAGTTTCTGCTTGTATTCTTTCCACTCCATCCCATGCCTCTTTCTGATGGCTTTCATTTGGACTCTTGCACAAGTAATGTCGAGATACAGTCTGACCCATAATTAAATTAGTTTAATTATCTCTTTGATTTAAGAATCTGTTACCCTGTGATATACCCCAGCATTCTGACTGTTGCTTCCACTATCCTGTCTCATTGTTCATGGTGGTCCAGTCCTGTTGGTGGACTTTGGCATGTTACCTAACAAATAAAGCATCAGAATTTGGATCCGACAGTCAAGGTTAAAGGTTCAAGTCCTACCATAGTTGTTTGAAAGCACAATAAATATCGCAGTTGCTCATGAAAGAAAATATCTCTTCCCATGCTGACACATGATATATCCTCCCAGAATGGCATCAGCTACTCAGGCAGTTATTAAAGCCAGTTAATTCATCTTTGGATTGTGGACTTTTTTTAGGTGATTGCAAGATATTTCTCAAGACAGGTATCTTCCTGACCTCAGGCACATGCATAGGAAGCTCCATCATGTCCTTCTGCTTGTCCCAGTGGGTAGAGTGTCAAAGATCTGATATCTGAAGTGACCTGTGTCTTTTAGAGACATTAAAGGCTCAGATCTATTTGAAATCCTATTTCTTTGCAAAAATCAGTGCCTCTACAAACTCTCCCACTAGAGACCTTAGTCCACACCAAAACATAAGACATGCTTGAGAGACAAGTCGCTAATACAGCACATTCACAACCTTTGGAATAAGTTTCCAGTACGGATCAAACAAAGTACTACTCTGGCCTCCTTTAAGGCTAGTTTTGATGACTCCATGGATAGACAGAAATATACACCAAGCTTATCATTAAAAGTTCTGTTCAGCTTGGAACATAAGCAGTTATTAGTGTTTGACAAAGGTGGCAAGAACTTTTACATTCGTGTGCTTAAAGGTATATATGACTTGTCATCTTATGGTCCACATCATTGCTTTCCTAGTACTATTACAGTGATCCAATATTCCTATGATCTATAAACTACCTTATCCAAAGATAATCTGTCACAACAGAAATCTTTATCTCCCTGTCTTCAGAAACGTTCAGAAATTCCTGCCCTTTTTCCACCACACACACACACACACACACACACACACACACACACACACACACACACACACACACACACACACACACACACACACACACACACACACACACACACACACACACACACACACACACACACACACACACACACACACACACACACACACACACACACATATTCTGGTACATTAATAGACTGCTTTCTGATCAGCCATATTCCCAGCACTCTGAATGCTGCTTCCACTGCCCTGTCATCCTTTATGCGGATAACTGGGTCATTTACTGCTCTTCAATTTTAACGTCATCAAATGTTAACTTGAAACTTACCTCAGACAATTCCCCACCTCAGAAAAACATCTGATTTTTTTTAATCCATACCCCCTCCAATGATTATCAATCCTTCTATTTCCAACTGACTTGTTCATATTTCTAATCTGAGAGTAGCAACATCCTATTATATCTTTTCCAGCAGAAAAGTCCTCCCTCTCCAAGGAGCCAGTGCATTACAGAATCCCCTAGTGAGCTTGCCAGTCCCTTAAAATATGACAGCTGAGAGGGAGACATCATATACATGGCTGTGGAGGGGATTTTAAGTAGTACTAAGGGAGGAAATACCTAACTGGGGAAGAGCAAATAATGATGCCACATGAGTCACTGCATGGAAATTTGGCTTCATCTTTCCCCTGCTGCCTTACATTTAACAGCCTGCCTTTGCAATATCTTTGACCTCTCCAATCTTCCTTAGCTAGTTACCTCATATTTCAGATAACTAGTCAGTTAATATTAAGCACTGTGCTGAACAAACTAAATCCAGAATTAATAGTCCGTTAACTGGAGCCTTTAAGGTCCCTCATCTCATCTTCTCAAAAGACAGAATCATCACTGTTAAAGACATACTGTTGTCCCACCTAGAATACAGCCTGCCACTAATAGCAACCACCTCATAATAATAATAATAATAATAATAATAATAATAATAATAATAATAATAATAATAGTAATAATAATAATCATCATCATCATCGTCTTCATCATTATCATCATCGTCATCATCATATCATCATCCTTTCAAACGAACTCCAACATGATCAGTACTCTTACTTCCCTATCTTTCCCATGAGCAATATCATTGCAGTACTATCAGAAACAAAATTCCTTACTTTTAAAGAATGGACAGTCCAATTTTGGAATTTTTTTCCTATTCAAATTTCTAAGGAATGAATCCTTTACCATTCTTGCTGGGAAACTGACATACAACATAGGAATAAAATGTCATATTCCAAACAAACTGTTGTAGCACTCATATAATTCGCTGTGCAGTATTCACTCCTTATGCAACCTAAGACCCTAACTATAAGAATGGCAGCCAATTGCTGTCTGGAATATGTGCTAATATAAAACTCTCCACTCCATACTTACACAACACCTTACCAACAGTACCCAATGCTGGTATTTCATTCACAACACTAGTACTTAAAAGCTTCCTTTGATTTCATGTGCCCAGGCCATGTCCCTTTTGTTTACTGCTCTTCCTTTACATTACACTTAAGGTACATCAGTTACATGGTGAACGCAAAACAATTTCTGTGAAATGCAAATAATGTCCACATTTCCAGTCCAATGCATTTGTTTTGTAACTGCTGTTCAGCTACAGCCACATTTTGTTTTTAGTGTCTGAGACACTTCCCAGTAAGGTGAAGCAAAATTATTGCAGATGTTTTATTCTGCTGTGTCCAACTCTAAAATTAGAAGGATGTTGTGTATCTTGATTAGAAATGTTGATTTATGACCACCACTGACAACAGCTACTATTTTACAGTGGTGTTTCATTTAGTGAGATTTATGTTTCTGTACAGATGTGCAGTAACCACTACCAGTTTTGTGATTTATGTTTCCATATAGATGTGCAATAACGGCAACCGATTTTGTGATTTATGTTTCTGACAGATGTGCAGTAACCACTACCAGTTCTGTTATTAATGTTTCCATACAAATGTGCAGTAACCACTACCAGCTCTGTGATTTATGTTTCCATACAGATGTGCAGTAACCACTACCAGCTCTGTGATTTATGTTTCCATACAGATGTGCAGTAACCACTACCAGCTCTGTGATTTATGTTTCTGTACATATGTGCAGTAACCACTACCAGCTCTGTGATTTATGTTTCTGTACAGATGTGCAGCAACCACTACCAGTTTTGTGATTTATGTTTTGTACAGGTGTGTGGTAACCACAACCAGTTTGTGATTCATGTTTCCATACAGATGTGCAGTAACCACTACCAGTTTTCTGTTTTCTGTTTCTGTACAGATGTGCGATAATCACTACCAGTTTTCTGTTTTCTGTTTCCATACTAATGTGCAGTAACTACTACCAGTTTTCTGTTTTCTGTTTCTGTACAGATATGCGATAATCACTACCAGTTTTATGTTTTCTGTTTCCATACTAATGTGCAGTAACTACTACCAGTTTTATGTTTTCTGTTTCTGTACAGATGTGCGATAATCACTACCAGTTTTCTGTTTTCTGTTTCCATACTAATGTGCAGTAACTACTACCAGTTTTATGTTTTCTGTTTCTGTACAGATGTGCGATAATCACTACCAGTTTTCTGTTTTCTGTTTCCATACTAATGTGCAGTAACTACTACCAGTTTTATGTTTTCTGTTTCTGTACAGATGTGCGATAATCACTACCAGTTTTCTGTTTTCTGTTTCCATACTAATGTGCAGTAACTACTACCAGTTTTATGTTTTCTGTTTCTGTACAGATGTGCGATAATCACTACCAGTTTTCTGTTTTCTGTTTCCATACTAATGTGCAGTAACTACTACCAGTTTTATGTTTTCTGTTTCTGTACAGATGTGCGATAATCACTACCAGTTTTCTGTTTTCTGTTTCCATACTAATCTACAGTAACTACTACCAGTTTTATGTTTTCTGTTTCTGTACAGATGTGCGATAATCACTACCAGTTTTCTGTTTTCTGTTTCCATACTAATGTGCAGTAACTACTACCAGTTTTATGTTTTCTGTTTCTGTACAGATGTGCGATAATCACTACCAGTTTTCTGTTTTCTGTTTCCATACTAATGAACAGTAACTACTAGCAGTTTTATGTTTTCTGTTTCTGTACAGATGTGCGATAATCACTACCAGTTTTCTGTTTTCTGTTTCCATACTAATGTGCAGTAACTACTACCAGTTTTATGTTTTCTGTTTCTGTACAGATGTGCGATAATCACTACCAGTTTTCTGTTTTCTGTTTCAATACTAATGTGCAGTAACTACTACCAGTTTTATGTTTTCTGTTTCTGTACAGATGTGCGATAATCACTACCAGTTTTCTGTTTTCTGTTTCCATACTAATGTGCAGTAACTACTACCAGTTTTATGTTTTCTGTTTCTGTACAGATGTGCGATAATCACTACCAGTTTTCTGTTTTCTGTTTCCATACTAATGTGCAGTAACTACTACCAGTTTTATGTTTTCTGTTTCTGTACAGATGTGCGATAATCACTACCAGTTTTCTGTTTTCTGTTTCCATACTAATGTGCAGTAACTACTACCAGTTTTATGTTTTCTCTTTCTGCACAGATGTGCGATAATCACTACCAGTTTTCTGTTTTCTGTTTCCATACTAATGTGCAGTAACTACTACCAGTTTTATGTTTTCTGTTTCTGTACAGATGTGCGATAATCACTACCAGTTTTCTGTTTTCTGTTTCCATACTAATGTGCAGTAACTACTACCAGTTTTATGTTTTCTGTTTCTGTACAGATGTGCGATAATCACTACCAGTTTTCTGTTTTCTGTTTCCATACTAATGTACAGTAACTACTACCAGTTTTATGTTTTCTGTTTCTGTACAGATGTGCGATAATCACTACCAGTTTTCTGTTTTCTGTTTCCATACTAATGTGCAGTAACTACTACCAGATTTATGTTTTCTGTTTCTGTACAGATGTGCGATAATCACTACCAGTTTTCTGTTTTCTGTTTCCATACTAATGTACAGTAACTACTAGCAGTTTTATGTTTTCTGTTTCTGTACAGATGTGCGATAATCACTACCAGTTTTCTGTTTTCTGTTTCCATACTAATGTGCAGTAACTACTACCATTTTTATGTTTTCTGTTTCTGTACAGATGTGCGATAATCACTACCAGTTTTCTGTTTTCTGTTTCCATACTAATGTACAGTAACTACTACCAGTTTTATGTTTTCTGTTTCTGTACAGATGTGCGATAATCACTACCAGTTTTCTGTTTTCTGTTTCCATACTAATGTGCAGTAACTACTACCAGTTTTATGTTTTCTGTTTCTGTACAGATGTGCGATAATCACTACCAGTTTTCTGTTTTCTGTTTCCATACTAATGTGCAGTAACTACTACCAGTTTTATGTTTTCTGTTTCTGTACAGATGTGCGATAATCACTACCAGTTTTCTGTTTTCTGTTTCCATACTAATGTGCAGTAACTACTACCAGTTTTATGTTTTCTGTTTCTGTACAGATGTGCGATAATCACTACCAGTTTTCTGTTTTCTGTTTCCATACTAATGTACAGTAACTACTACCAGTTTTATGTTTTCTGTTTCTGTACACATGTGTGATAATCACTACCAGTTTTCTGTTTTCTGTTTCCATACTAATGTGCAGTAACTACTACCAGTTTTATGTTTTCTGTTTCTGTACAGATGTGCGATAATCACTACCAGTTTTCTGTTTTCTGTTTACATACTAATGTGCAGTAACTACTACCAGTTTTATGTTTTCTGTTTCTGTACAGATGTGCGATAATCACTACCAGTTTTCTGTTTTCTGTTTCCATACTAATGTGCAGTAACTACTACCAGTTTTATGTTTTCTGTTTCTGTACAGATGTGCGATAATCACTACCAGTTTTCTGTTTTCTGTTTCCATACTAATGTGCAGTAACTACTACCAGTTTTATGTTTTCTGTTTCTGTACAGATGTGCGATAATCACTACCAGTTTTCTGTTTTCTGTTTCCATACTAATGTGCAGTAACTACTACCAGATTTATGTTTTCTGTTTCTGTACAGATGTGCGATAATCACTACCAGTTTTCTGTTTTCTGTTTCCATACTAATGTACAGTAACTACTACCAGTTTTATGTTTTCTGTTTCTGTACAGATGTGTGATAATCACTACCAGTTTTCTGTTTTCTGTTTCCATACTACTAATGTGCAGTAACTACTACCAGTTTTATGTTTTCTGTTTCTGTACAGATGTGCGATAATCACTACCAGTTTTCTGTTTTCTGTTTCCATACTAATGTGCAGTAACTACTACCAGTTTTATGTTTTCTGTTTCTGTACAGATGTGCGATAATCACTACCAGTTTTCTGTTTTCTGTTTCCATACTAATGTGCAGTAACTACTACCAGTTTTATGTTTTCTGTTTCTGTACAGATGTGCGATAATCACTACCAGTTTTCTGTTTTCTGTTTCCATACTAATGTGCAGTAACTACTACCAGTTTTATGTTTTCTGTTTCTGTACAGATGTGCGATAATCACTACCAGTTTTCTGTTTTCTGTTTCCATACTAATGTGCAGTAACTACTACCAGTTTTATGTTTTCTGTTTCTGTACAGATGTGCGATAATCACTACCAGTTTTCTGTTTTCTGTTTCCATACTAATGTGCAGTAACTACTACCAGTTTTATGTTTTCTGTTTCTGTACAGATGTGCGATAATCACTACCAGTTTTCTGTTTTCTGTTTCCATACTAATGTGCAGTAACTACTACCAGTTTTATGTTTTCTGTTTCTGTACAGATGTGCGATAATCACTACCAGTTTTCTGTTTTCTGTTTCCATACTAATGTGCAGTAACTACTACCAGTTTTATGTTTTCTGTTTCTGTACAGATGTGCGATAATCACTACCAGTTTTCTGTTTTCTGTTTCCATACTAATGTGCAGTAACTACTACCAGTTTTATGTTTTCTGTTTCTGTACAGATGTGCGATAATCACTACCAGTTTTCTGTTTTCTGTTTCCATACTAATGTGCAGTAACTACTACCAGTTTTATGTTTTCTGTTTCTGTACAGATGTGCGATAATCACTACCAGTTTTCTGTTTTCTGTTTCCATACTAATGTGCAGTAACTACTACCAGTTTTATGTTTTCTGTTTCTGTACAGATGTGCGATAATCACTACCAGTTTTCTGTTTTCTGTTTCCATACTAATGTGCAGTAACTACTACCAGTTTTATGTTTTCTGTTTCTGTACAGATGTGCGATAATCACTACCAGTTTTCTGTTTTCTGTTTCCATACTAATGTGCAGTAACTACTACCAGTTTTATGTTTTCTGTTTCTGTACAGATGTGCGATAATCACTACCAGTTTTCTGTTTTCTGTTTCCATACTAATGTGCAGTAACTACTACCAGTTTTATGTTTTCTGTTTCTGTACAGATGTGCGATAATCACTACCAGTTTTCTGTTTTCTGTTTCCATACTAATGTGCAGTAACTACTACCAGTTTTATGTTTTCTGTTTCTGTACAGATGTGCGATAATCACTACCAGTTTTCTGTTTTCTGTTTCCATACTAATGTGCAGTAACTACTACCAGTTTTATGTTTTCTGTTTCTGTACAGATGTGCGATAATCACTACCAGTTTTCTGTTTTCTGTTTCCATACTAATGTGCAGTAACTACTACCAGTTTTATGTTTTCTGTTTCTGTACAGATGTGCGATAATCACTACCAGTTTTCTGTTTTCTGTTTCCATACTAATGTACAGTAACTACTACCAGTTTTATGTTTTCTGTTTCTGTACAGATGTGCGATAATCACTACCAGTTTTCTGTTTTCTGTTTCCATACTAATGTGCAGTAACTACTACCAGTTTTATGTTTTCTGTTTCTGTACAGATGTGCGATAATCACTACCAGTTTTCTGTTTTCTGTTTCCATACTAATGTGCAGTAACTACTACCAGTTTTATGTTTTCTGTTTCTGTACAGATGTGCGATAATCACTACCAGTTTTCTGTTTTCTGTTTCCATACTAATGTGCAGTAACTACTACCAGTTTTATGTTTTCTGTTTCTGTACAGATGTGCGATAATCACTACCAGTTTTCTGTTTTCTGTTTCCATACTAATGTGCAGTAACTACTACCAGTTTTATGTTTTCTGTTTCTGTACAGATGTGCGATAATCACTACCAGTTTTCTGTTTTCTGTTTCCATACTAATGTGCAGTAACTACTACCAGTTTTATGTTTTCTGTTTCTGTACAGATGTGCGATAATCACTACCAGTTTTCTGTTTTCTGTTTCCATACTAATGTGCAGTAACTACTACCAGTTTTATGTTTTCTGTTTCTGTACAGATGTGCGATAATCACTACCAGTTTTCTGTTTTCTGTTTCCATACTAATGTGCAGTAACTACTACCAGTTTTATGTTTTCTGTTTCTGTACAGATGTGCGATAATCACTACCAGTTTTCTGTTTCTGTTTCCATACTAATGTGCAGTAACTACTACCAGTTTTATGTTTTCTGTTTCTGTACAGATGTGCGATAATCACTACCAGTTTTCTGTTTTCTGTTTCCATACTAATGTGCAGTAACTACTACCAGTTTTATGTTTTCTGTTTCTGTACAGATGTGCGATAATCACTACCAGTTTTCTGTTTTCTGTTTCCATACTAATGTGCAGTAACTACTACCAGTTTTATGTTTTCTGTTTCTGTACAGATGTGCGATAATCACTACCAGTTTTCTGTTTTCTGTTTCCATACTAATGTGCAGTAACTACTACCAGTTTTATGTTTTCTGTTTCTGTACAGATGTGCGATAATCACTACCAGTTTTCTGTTTTCTGTTTCCATACTAATGTGCAGTAACTACTACCAGTTTTATGTTTTCTGTTTCTGTACAGATGTGCGATAATCACTACCAGTTTTCTGTTTTCTGTTTCCATACTAATGTGCAGTAACTACTACCAGTTTTATGTTTTCTGTTTCTGTACAGATGTGCGATAATCACTACCAGTTTTCTGTTTTCTGTTTCCATACTAATGTGCAGTAACTACTACCAGTTTTATGTTTTCTGTTTCTGTACAGATGTGCGATAATCACTACCAGTTTTCTGTTTTCTGTTTCCATACTAATGTGCAGTAACTACTACCAGTTTTATGTTTTCTGTTTCTGTACAGATGTGCGATAATCACTACCAGTTTTCTGTTTTCTGTTTCCATACTAATGTGCAGTAACTACTACCAGTTTTATGTTTTCTGTTTCTGTACAGATGTGCGATAATCACTACCAGTTTTCTGTTTTCTGTTTCCATACTAATGTGCAGTAACTACTACCAGTTTTATGTTTTCTGTTTCTGTACAGATGTGCGATAATCACTACCAGTTTTCTGTTTTCTGTTTCCATACTAATGTGCAGTAACTACTACCAGTTTTATGTTTTCTGTTTCTGTACAGATGTGCGATAATCACTACCAGTTTTCTGTTTTCTGTTTCCATACTAATGTGCAGTAACTACTACCAGTTTTATGTTTTCTGTTTCTGTACAGATGTGCGATAATCACTACCAGTTTTCTGTTTTCTGTTTCCATACTAATGTGCAGTAACTACTACCAGTTTTATGTTTTCTGTTTCTGTACAGATGTGCGATAATCACTACCAGTTTTCTGTTTTCTGTTTCCATACTAATGTGCAGTAACTACTACCAGTTTTATGTTTTCTGTTTCTGTACAGATGTGCGATAATCACTACCAGTTTTCTGTTTTCTGTTTCCATACTAATGTGCAGTAACTACTACCAGTTTTATGTTTTCTGTTTCTGTACAGATGTGCGATAATCACTACCAGTTTTCTGTTTTCTGTTTCCATACTAATGTGCAGTAACTACTACCAGTTTTATGTTTTCTGTTTCTGTACAGATGTGCGATAATCACTACCAGTTTTCTGTTTTCTGTTTCCATACTAATGTGCAGTAACTACTACCAGTTTTATGTTTTCTGTTTCTGTACAGATGTGCGATAATCACTACCAGTTTTCTGTTTTCTGTTTCCATACTAATGTGCAGTAACTACTACCAGTTTTATGTTTTCTGTTTCTGTACAGATGTGCGATAATCACTACCAGTTTTCTGTTTTCTGTTTCCATACTAATGTGCAGTAACTACTACCAGTTTTATGTTTTCTGTTTCTGTACAGATGTGCGATAATCACTACCAGTTTTCTGTTTTCTGTTTCCATACTAATGTGCAGTAACTACTACCAGTTTTATGTTTTCTGTTTCTGTACAGATGTGCGATAATCACTACCAGTTTTCTGTTTTCTGTTTCCATACTAATGTGCAGTAACTACTACCAGTTTTATGTTTTCTGTTTCTGTACAGATGTGCGATAATCACTACCAGTTTTCTGTTTTCTGTTTCCATACTAATGTGCAGTAACTACTACCAGTTTTATGTTTTCTGTTTCTGTACAGATGTGCGATAATCACTACCAGTTTTCTGTTTTCTGTTTCCATACTAATGTGCAGTAACTACTACCAGTTTTATGTTTTCTGTTTCTGTACAGATGTGCGATAATCACTACCAGTTTTCTGTTTTCTGTTTCCATACTAATGTGCAGTAACTACTACCAGTTTTATGTTTTCTGTTTCTGTACAGATGTGCGATAATCACTACCAGTTTTCTGTTTTCTGTTTCCATACTAATGTGCAGTAACTACTACCAGTTTTATGTTTTCTGTTTCTGTACAGATGTGCGATAATCACTACCAGTTTTCTGTTTTCTGTTTCCATACTAATGTGCAGTAACTACTACCAGTTTTATGTTTTCTGTTTCTGTACAGATGTGCGATAATCACTACCAGTTTTCTGTTTTCTGTTTCCATACTAATGTGCAGTAACTACTACCAGTTTTATGTTTTCTGTTTCTGTACAGATGTGCGATAATCACTACCAGTTTTCTGTTTTCTGTTTCCATACTAATGTGCAGTAACTACTACCAGTTTTATGTTTTCTGTTTCTGTACAGATGTGCGATAATCACTACCAGTTTTCTGTTTTCTGTTTCCATACTAATGTGCAGTAACTACTACCAGTTTTATGTTTTCTGTTTCTGTACAGATGTGCGATAATCACTACCAGTTTTCTGTTTTCTGTTTCCATACTAATGTGCAGTAACTACTACCAGTTTTATGTTTTCTGTTTCTGTACAGATGTGCGATAATCACTACCAGTTTTCTGTTTTCTGTTTCCATACTAATGTACAGTAACTACTACCAGTTTTATGTTTTCTGTTTCTGTACAGATGTGCGATAATCACTACCAGTTTTCTGTTTTCTGTTTCCATACTAATGTGCAGTAACTACTACCAGTTTTATGTTTTCTGTTTCTGTACAGATGTGCGATAATCACTACCAGTTTTCTGTTTTCTGTTTCCATACTAATGTGCAGTAACTACTACCAGTTTTATGTTTTCTGTTTCTGTACAGATGTGCGATAATCACTACCAGTTTTCTGTTTTCTGTTTCCATACTAATGTGCAGTAACTACTACCAGTTTTATGTTTTCTGTTTCTGTACAGATGTGTGATAATCACTACCAGTTTTCTGTTTTCTGTTTCCATACTAATGTGCAGTAACTACTACCAGTTTTATGTTTTCTGTTTCTGTACAGATGTGCGATAATCACTACCAGTTTTCTGTTTTCTGTTTCCATACTAATGTGCAGTAACTACTACCAGTTTTATGTTTTCTGTTTCTGTACAGATGTGCGATAATCACTACCAGTTTTCTGTTTTCTGTTTCCATACTAATGTGCAGTAACTACTACCAGTTTTATGTTTTCTGTTTCTGTACAGATGTGCGATAATCACTACCAGTTTTCTGTTTTCTGTTTCCATACTAATGTGCAGTAACTACTACCAGTTTTATGTTTTCTGTTTCTGTACAGATGTGCGATAATCACTACCAGTTTTCTGTTTTCTGTTTCCATACTAATGTACAGTAACTACTAGCAGTTTTATGTTTTCTGTTTCTGTACAGATGTGCGATAATCACTACCAGTTTTCTGTTTTCTGTTTCCATACTAATGTGCAGTAACTACTACCAGTTTTATGTTTTCTGTTTCTGTACAGATGTGCGATAATCACTACCAGTTTTCTGTTTTCTGTTTCCATACTAATGTACAGTAACTACTACCAGTTTTATGTTTTCTGTTTCTGTACAGATGTGCGATAATCACTACCAGTTTTCTGTTTTCTGTTTCCATACTAATGTGCAGTAACTACTACCAGTTTTATGTTTTCTGTTTCTGTACAGATGTGCGATAATCACTACCAGTTTTCTGTTTTCTGTTTCCATACTAATGTGCAGTAACTACTACCAGTTTTATGTTTTCTGTTTCTGTACAGATGTGCGATAATCACTACCAGTTTTCTGTTTTCTGTTTCCATACTAATGTGCAGTAACTACTACCAGTTTTATGTTTTCTGTTTCTGTACAGATGTGCGATAATCACTACCAGTTTTCTGTTTTCTGTTTCCATACTAATGTACAGTAACTACTACCAGTTTTATGTTTTCTGTTTCTGTACACATGTGCGATAATCACTACCAGTTTTCTGTTTTCTGTTTCCATACTAATGTGCAGTAACTACTACCAGTTTAATGTTTTCTGTTTCTGTACAGATGTGCGATAATCACTACCAGTTTTCTGTTTTCTGTTTCCATACTAATGTGTAGTAACTACTACCAGTTTTATGTTTTCTGTTTCTGTACAGATGTGCGATAATCACTACCAGTTTTCTGTTTTCTGTTTCCATACTAATGTGCAGTAACTACTACCAGTTTTATGTTTTCTGTTTCTGTACAGATGTGCGATAATCACTACCAGTTTTCTGTTTTCTGTTTCCATACTAATGTGCAGTAACTACTACCAGTTTTATGTTTTCTGTTTCTGTACAGATGTGCGATAATCACTACCAGTTTTCTGTTTTCTGTTTCCATACTAATGTGCAGTAACTACTACCAGTTTTATGTTTTCTGTTTCTGTACAGATGTGCGATAATCACTACCAGTTTTCTGTTTTCTGTTTCCATACTAATGTACAGTAACTACTACCAGTTTTATGTTTTCTGTTTCTGTACAGATGTGTGATAATCACTACCAGTTTTCTGTTTTCTGTTTCCATACCAATGTGCAGTAACTACTACCAGTTTTATGTTTTCTGTTTCTGTACAGATGTGCGATAATCACTACCAGTTTTCTGTTTTCTGTTTCCATACTAATGTGCAGTAACTACTACCAGTTTTATGTTTTCTGTTTCTGTACAGATGTGCGATAATCACTACCAGTTTTCTGTTTTCTGTTTCCATACTAATGTGCAGTAACTACTACCAGTTTTATGTTTTCTGTTTCTGTACAGATGTGCGATAATCACTACCAGTTTTCTGTTTTCTGTTTCCATACTAATGTGCAGTAACTACTACCAGTTTTATGTTTTCTGTTTCTGTACAGATGTGCGATAATCACTACCAGTTTTCTGTTTTCTGTTTCCATACTAATGTGCAGTAACTACTACCAGTTTTATGTTTTCTGTTTCTGTACAGATGTGCGATAATCACTACCAGTTTTCTGTTTTCTGTTTCCATACTAATGTGCAGTAACTACTACCAGTTTTATGTTTTCTCTTTCTGTACAGATGTGCGATAATCACTACCAGTTTTCTGTTTTCTGTTTCCATACTAATGTGCCGTAACTACTATCAGTTTTATGTTTTCTGTTTCTGTACAGATGTGCGATAATCACTACCAGTTTTCTGTTTTCTGTTTCCATACTAATGTGCAGCAACTACTACCAGTTTTATGTTTTCTGTTTCTGTACAGATGTGCGATAATCACTACCAGTTTTCTGTTTTCTGTTTCCATACTAATGTACAGTAACTACTACCAGTTTTATGTTTTCTGTTTCTGTACAGATGTGCGATATTCACTACCAGTTTTCTGTTTTCTGTTTCCATACTAATGTGCAGTAACTACTGCCAGTTTTATGTTTTCTGTTTCTGTACAGATGTGCGATAATCACTACCAGTTTTCTGTTTTCTGTTTCCATACTAATGTACAGTAACTACTAGCAGTTTTATGTTTTCTGTTTCTGTACAGATGTGCGATAATCACTACCAGTTTTCTGTTTTCTGTTTCCATACTAATGTGCAGTAACTACTACCAGTTTTATGTTTTCTGTTTCTGTACAGATGTGCGATAATCACTACCAGTTTTCTGTTTTCTGTTTCCATACTAATGTGCAGTAACTACTACCAGTTTTATGTTTTCTGTTTCTGTACAGATGTGCGATAATCACTACCAGTTTTCTGTTTTCTGTTTCCATACTAATGTGCAGTAACTACTACCAGTTTTATGTTTTCTGTTTCTGTACAGATGTGCGATAATCACTACCAGTTTTCTGTTTTCTGTTTCCATACTAATGTACAGTAACTACTACCAGTTTTATGTTTTCTGTTTCTGTACAGATGTGTGATAATCACTACCAGTTTTCTGTTTTCTGTTTCCATACTAATGTGCAGTAACTAGTACCAGTTTTATGTTTTCTGTTTCTGTACAGATGTGCGATAATCACTACCAGTTTTCTGTTTTCTGTTTCCATACTAATGTACAGTAACTACTACCAGTTTTATGTTTTCTGTTTCTGTACAGATGTGCGATAATCACTACCAGTTTTCTGTTTTCTGTTTCCATACTAATGTGCAGTAACTACTACCAGTTTTATGTTTTCTGTTTCTGTACAGATGTGCGATAATCACTACCAGTTTTCTGTTTTCTGTTTCCATACTAATGTGCAGTAACTACTACCAGTTTTATGTTTTCTGTTTCTGTACAGATATGCGATAATCACTACCAGTTTTCTGTTTTCTGTTTCCATACTAATGTGCAGTAACTACTACCAGTTTTATGTTTTCTGTTTCTGTACAGATGTGCGATAATCACTACCAGTTTTCTGTTTCCATACTAATGTGCAGTAACTACTACCAGTTTTATGTTTTCTGTTTCTGTACAGATGTGCGATAATCACTACCAGTTTTCTGTTTTCTGTTTCCATACTAATGTGCAGTAACTACTACCAGTTTTATGTTTTCTGTTTCTGTACAGATGTGCGATAATCACTACCAGTTTTCTGTTTTCTGTTTCCATACTAATGTGCAGTAACTACTACCAGTTTTATGTTTTCTGTTTCTGTACAGATGTGCGATAATCACTACCAGTTTTCTGTTTTCTGTTTCCATACTAATGTGCCGTAACTACTACCAGTTTTATGTTTTCTGTTTCTGTACAGATGTGCGATAATCACTACCAGTTTTCTGTTTTCTGTTTCCATACTAATGTACAGTAACTAGTACCATTTTTATGTTTTCTGTTTCTGTACAGATGTGCGATAATCACTACCAGTTTTCTGTTTTCTGTTTCCATACTAATGTGCAGTAACTACTACCAGTTTTATGTTTTCTGTTTCTGTACAGATGTGCGATAATCACTACCAGTTTTCTGTTTCCATACTAATGTACAGTAACTACTACCAGTTTTATGTTTTCTGTTTCTGTACAGATGTGCGATAATCACTACCAGTTTTCTGTTTTCTGTTTCCATACTAATGTGCAGTAACTACTACCAGTTTTATGTTTTCTGTTTCTGTACAGATGTGCGATAATCACTACCAGTTTTCTGTTTTCTGTTTCCATACTAATGTACAGTAACTACTACCAGTTTTATGTTTTCTGTTTCTGTACAGATGTGCGATAATCACTACCAGTTTTCTGTTTTCTGTTTCCATACTAATGTGCAGTAACTACTACCAGTTTTATGTTTTCTGTTTCTGTACAGATGTGCGATAATCACTACCAGTTTTCTGTTTTCTGTTTCCATACTAATGTGCAGTAACTCCTACCAGTTTTATGCTTTCTGTTTCTGTACAGATGTGCGATAATCACTACCAGTTTTCTGTTTTCTGTTTCCATACTAATGTGCAGTAACTACTACCAGTTTTATGTTTTCTGTTTCTGTACAGATGTGCGATAATTACTACCAGTTTTCTGTTTTCTTTTTCCATACTAATGTGCAGTAACTACTACCAGTTTTATGTTTTCTCTTTCTGTACAGATGTGCGATAATCACTACCAGTTTTCTGTTTTCTGTTTCCATACTAATGTGCAGTAACTACTACCAGTTTTATGTTTTCTGTTTCTGTACAGATGTGCTTTAATCACTACCAGTTTTCTGTTTTCTGTTTCCATACTAATGTGCAGTAACTACTACCAGTTTTATGTTTTCTGTTTCTGTACAGATGTGCGATAATCACTACCAGTTTACTGTTTTCTGTTTCCATACTAATGTACAGTAACTACTACCAGTTTTATGTTTTCTGTTTCTGTACAGATGTGCGATAATCACTACCAGTTTTCTGTTTTCTGTTTCCATACTAATGTGCAGTAACTACTACCAGTTTTATGTTTTCTGTTTCTGTACAGATGTGCGATAATCACTACCAGTTTTCTGTTTTCTGTTTCCATACTAATGTGCAGTAACTACTACCAGTTTTATGTTTTCTGTTTCTGTACAGATGTGCGATAATCACTACCAGTTTTCTGTTTTCTGTTTCCATACTAATGTGCAGTAACTACTACCAGTT
The DNA here is from genome assembly GCF_019279795.1 of Protopterus annectens. Classification (NCBI taxonomy): domain Eukaryota; kingdom Metazoa; phylum Chordata; order Ceratodontiformes; family Protopteridae; genus Protopterus; species Protopterus annectens. Next base: position 488,501,240 of record NC_056732.1, on the reverse strand, counting down.
TTATGTTTTCTGTTTCTGTACAGATGTGCGATAATCACTACCAGTTTTCTGTTTTCTGTTTCCATACTAATGTGCAGTAACTACTACCAGTTTTATGTTTTCTGTTTCTGTACAGATGTGTGATAATCACTACCAGTTTTCTGTTTTCTGTTTCCATACTAATGTGCAGTAACTACTACCAGTTTTATGTTTTCTGTTTCTGTACAGATGTGCGATAATCACTACCAGTTTTCTGTTTTCTGTTTCCATACTAATGTGCAGTAACTACTACCAGTTTTATGTTTTCTCTTTCTGTACAGATGTGCGATAATCACTACCAGTTTTCTGTTTTCTGTTTCCATACTAATGTGCAGTAACTACTACCAGTTTTATGTTTTCTGTTTCTGTACAGATGTGCGATAATCACTACCAGTTTTCTGTTTTCTGTTTCCATACTAATGTGCAGTAACTACTACCAGTTTTATGTTTTCTGTTTCTGTACAGATGTGCGATAATCACTACCAGTTTTCTGTTTTCTGTTTCCATACTAATGTGCAGTAACTACTACCAGTTTTATGTTTTCTGTTTCTGTACAGATGTGCGATAATCACTACCAGTTTTCTGTTTTTTGTTTCCATACTAATGTGCAGTAACTACTACCAGTTTTATGTTTTGAGTTCCTTGCATGCTGTACTTCTCTGACACATTTATGCTTGAATTCTGTTACTGGAAGAAATGGTTGTTAATCTGGGTCTACTACTGGGACTGACATATTAATAGCTTACATCACACTTGCTTGCAGCCACTTGCACAAAAAAGCAGGTGCTCAAATTTCTACTAGCTTGATCTCCTGTTTCTACATAGCACTCCCAACATCCATCCCTGTAAATTTGTATAGCCCCATCAGAGCCCTAAATTTAACCTTAAAACTCCTAATTAGTTCCCATACAGAGTTCTCAGTTCCTTATCCTATAACTCTAATTTTCCTCCATAACCCAAAAGTCCTCAATCATTTCCTAAACCTAAAAATCTAAGCTCCCTCCCTAATCATAAATTTCCTAATCAATCCCTAAACCTAAAACTCCTTTTCCACATTCTACACCCAGAACTCCTTTTATGCATCCTAAACCCAAAACTCCCTTTCCTCTCCCTAACTCTAAAGTCGTACTCCTGCTCCTTAATCCTAAAATCCCCCTCCCTCTCTCTCCCCAAGACTACCACACTTACCCCATTCGGATAATGTGCTCACGTAAAGAACAGCAGCTGCTTGCCTGAACTCATATTGGAGTTTGAGCATAAGCAGCAAAGCACACTAGCTACAAGGTGCTTCAGGAAATGACTTTGACACAGTGGTCTTCAAGCACTAGGGACTTGAGCAATTATAGTAAAACCCATTAAACTTATACATTTTGCAGTATGTTTAGACTATAACTTTTCATACATCTCATTTAAATCCACATTTTAAACACTGTATGATCACGGGCTTGAAAATTACTTTCCACAATGATATGTTCTAAAATGTTGCTTTCTCCCCACACCAGCAGATAATTTGTTATTGTACGTTAAGTCTGCAATTCCCAAAACTGTGAACAACAAATAGGCTGAAAAAATTCTTTTTTTTTTTTTTCTGAATTGCTTGGGCCCCATACAAACCATACTATGATTAACAACTTCCTTTTTCTTATAGTAATAGTTTAGAATAGTCTGCTGAGCACAACGTAAGGGTTATCGTTTAACATAATTCTGCAAATGTAACAGACAGAACTGAAATAACCATGTTTTTTTCTAAATTAGAAGAATTCTGGAAACAGAAATGGTATTATATAGCTATTCATGTGTCATCTCTTGTGAAGAATATTTCATGAGTTATTAGAAATGTTTTCAGCAACCATGTCATATCTGAAACCAGCTTTGAGCAGCCTGCACAATTTCTGTTAACACTAATAATAATTGACATTAATATAATTTTTGGCACATTTGCGATTTCCTTAGAAGGAACTGTAGAGACTCTTGAGCAGATGACATATGTATTTTTTTTTGTTTAAACCAACCATCACCATGGAGTATTTTACTCAACTAGCGGAGAACAATACCAGTGTTACTACAGATATGATGCCATTCCGACTTAAATTATTTTTTAAGAAAAAGAATAAGCATGTTTATATTTTTTCATATCATTGTACCTAAATAGATTAACAGGCAGCCTGTTTGTTACTTTATAGGAATGCATATCATCTGAAGCAATTTTTCTTTTTCAAGGTATGTTGAATAATTTTATATATAAGAATTTTGAATGCAAATGATAAATAACATTTTGAATGTAAATGATAACTATCATTATCAGTTTATAAAAGTAAATAAAGTAAATGTGATAATTTAGTTTGGGATAAAACATCAGCGACAGTAAGTAACATGGTGTAAAATTACTTCATACATTCCCAAATCTATTATGTTAGCATATTCCCTTTTAATGTCATGCTAAATTCTATAGTTTTATATGATAGACATAGTGCCTATTGGTAGTAGATGATCCTTTGCATGGCTATTAATAATTTTGAAGCTTCTGCAGCAGTGATGCTGTAAAATAATTGTTAGGTGCTTTATTTTGATAGGACATCTAGTATTTTAAAAAAAGCAGAATGAAGCAGAGCTCGTTTATGTCACATATACATATTGCTAATGTAATACATTCACAACTACTTATACAGTTATTCACAAATTCCATATACACACATGAATGGCTACATAGATGCTGCCATATCTAATAGAAGTAAACCCAAAACAAACACTAAAAACAAACCCCACTGGTGGAATCCTCACCTGAATTGGGTGTATAATAAAATAAGAAAACTCATGGTCAAAATCAGGAAGAGCAAATCCCTTAAAGACAAGTGTTCTCTTATACAACTAAGCAAGAAACTAAGAGGTCTGATTAAGTCCACATTAAGTCCAGCAAAGCCCACTACAAGGTCACCATAGCCTTGCAGGCTAATGGCAATCACAAAACCTCATTCAGCTATGTCTGGAACCTTAAAGGTAACACATAGCATTGTGCTAAACTGGTGGTGAATGGTACCATCTTCACCGATCAGGATGACATAGCAAATCTACAGCCTGATAAATTCAGCTCAAACTTCACCTCCCACTCCCCCCTTCCAGCTCCACCAGGTGAAATCTTCTCCAACATACTACCCCCAACTATTAGCAAGGACCAGGTGCTGGCAACACTCGCTAAAGCCAAGAACATCACCACCATGAGTCCTGACAACATCCTCAGTTGCCTCCTGAATGGTCTAAAACATGACTTATCAGGACAACCTGAGGCACTCTTCAACAACAGCCTTGAAACAGGCAACATTTCAAGTTAATGAAGGATTACAATAGTCATTCACTTCCAAAAGGGTAGACCACCAACCAACCCAAGGAACTACAGCCCCATCAGTGTACCTAATATGTAAAGCCATGGAATAAATTATCATATCATGGAAATGGTAAACAAAGACAATGGCAACGAACAGTCAATGGACCATCCCAATTTGGTTTTGATAAGGAAAGATCATGCCAACTTAATGTGGTAGACTTCTTTGCAAGGGTCATCAAGGCAATATATGAGGGTAAAACAGTGCATACTGTGTACGTTGACCTAGCCAAGGCATTCAACACAATACCACACAGTGGCATTGTTGACAAGCTCTCTAAGCTAGTCATAAATCCCTACATAATTTATTGGATTGCTGGCTTGCTTATAGACAGGATCCAAGAAGTTAGGATCAGTGAGACTACCTAGACCAAGAGACCAGTCACCAGCGGAGTACCCCAGGGCTCCATGCTGGGCCCACTCCTGTTTGGCATCTACTTCTCAGAAGTCAAGGCTGATGTTCAAGGATTCTGACTCATCAGGTTTGCAGATGACTGTAAATTGGGAACTACTATAGATTCCCCCCAAAACACCAACATCTTGCAAGAAGGTTTAACACAGATGAATGACTGTAGCCAAACCTATGGCCTAAATCTCTATGAAAAAATTTAGTATAATGCCCTTTGGGAAATTGTTGACCCAAGTTGATTACACCAGTGATAAAACACCCCTATGAATTGCCCAGTATTAAGTGATCTAGGAATATTTGTAGAAAGCAGTCTGATCTTTGACCAACATGTAGCTAAGAAAATCATTCTATGTCACCCAACTTATACGTAAGGGTATGGAATCCAAATCTAGGGAAGTTATAGTACTACTCTTATCAGATGTGTCATTGAATACAATGCCCCCTTTGGCATGTATCTGACCAGACACTTGCAACAGTTGGAATGCCCCCAAAGTCTTTTCAACAGGAGAATTCATGGCATGAATACCATGCTCTACACTAATTACCTAAATGATCTGTCTGTATATTCAGTCTCCTACAGGCTGCTGAGAGGGTATCCTTGCCTAGCTGACAGGGCTTCTTCAGACCCAGTCCTCATGGATCGGTTGCAAACCAACAGCACTAGAAATACTAGGCCCAGAGATTGGAGCTTCACTTGTGACATAAACAGAATGTGGTAGAGAGACAGATATGTGCCCCAAAGGATCTCCACACTATGGAATAGGCTCCCCATCCATGTAAAACAGAGTTCATCCCTGACCCTTTCTAAAAGAAATCTTGACATCTGGATGAGAAATTGTAAATTTAAATCGGGTCTATTCCAGTGTCTCTTATGGACAGAGACTGACAATAAGAAAAGTATTATCCTAACAACCCCCCCCCCACAAATCATTAGTTACCTCCCTCCTAACATGAACCCCCCTATAGATTCCCATGATACTCAGTAACCAGATGTTTTGGGGTGCACAGATAGGCTTGTAAAGGCCCTCATGGTCATTAACTTAGTAACAACCTATGCATCTATAAGATTAACCAGCTGAAATCTTGAAGGCCATGAGAGGGACTGAAAAACATTAAAACATGGAATGTTGAAGCAATTTGCTCTCTGCCTTTTTTTAAAGAAATACTAAAAGAACTGGTAGCATGTTGTACAAAATCATGGTACAGTGGAAATTTTTTTGTGTCCTTTCCCCACTGTAGTATGATCTCAGAATTGGTATATGTAAGTAGCAGAAGATGTGGAGGGTGCGGGGGGGGGGGGGGGGCTATGCATGGAAGATGTTTGTGGTGTATTCCAGGTTTTGTATTTTGACATTTTGTGGTTGGGCTGCCTTTGAGATTTTGGCTGTTCGATCTTATGAATGTATTCCTTTGTAAACTGCATTCATTTGTGTCTTTCTTGTACAACTTGGACAGATAATTTGTTATTCATTCTTCATTCAGGAGATAGTCATATGGCTTTCATAATATGGATTACTCAACCCTTATACACTCACTCCCCTGTTATAAGTAGATGCAAGCCTCTAGGAATCATTAATATGACTAGCCATAAGTATCTTCTTACTCCTACAAGTTTATTGGCTGCAGTGTTACAAGCTAAATTATCAGGTTTACCTTTGATAATATAACCCCCTCCTTTTTGAAGAATAAGACGCAGGTTCTTCATTTTAAAAATCTTTACTCAAAGGCAGATAAGTGCAGTGGTCATGAAAATGGCTTTTTCTAATATGAGTACTACAGTCAAACAACATGAGTTTTTATAGCCATTAAAACAGTGGGTAGGTCCATTGAGCAAGATTCTAATTGGATAAAAGCCAGGGCATGTTGTTGGCGGAGTTGGTTATACTCTGTTTGAAAGAGCTTCTAAAAGGATGAAAAACATGACATGTAATTGGTGGAGCTGGTTTTACTCTATTTGAATATTAAAGATAAGTCACTACTTAGGTTCTAAGACATTCCATTTAGAATCTGACCCTGTCTTACTGAAGGAACAGTTTTGAAATATAACCCAACATTTTAACAAAATATTTAGACAAAGGTTGCCATTGTATAAAGAAAAGCAGTTTTACATGATGTGCTTCCTCATACCCATCTTTAACAAAATACACAGAGGAATAAAATCAAACCCTTAAGGGACAGCTGGAATCCTACTGATCTTCTCAGTCACCATTTGTGGTAATTCTCGAATTTGACTGTTATAGGTAGATAGTAGAGTGACCTAGACTAGAAGAATTTTGCTACTTAGGAGATGAAGGTGACCTCCAGGTCAAGTGGTGATGAGGACTACACTTTACTCCAAGAGTTTTGTATAGCTTTTTTCTTTGGACCTGGCATGGTACAGTCATCTGCTAGCTCAAAATGGTACCAAGAAAATCCTAGTTTTAAAAATAATAACAGGAAGTATTTAGAAAAAGACTGTATATTTATATTTCCTTATTACATGGCATGATAGTTTACCCATCTCTGAGCTAAAGTCTTTCAGTGCAGACGTGTTTCATTTTGTGCTTTTGCTATAAATAAGATAGAGATTTCAGCATTTGTAGAAATACAGCATTGTGAAAATCAGCTTTCTATATTTTTTTTTTCTGTGATTTGATGCATTTCATATCCACTAAGGGATGCAAAAAATAAGGTAACATTCACAAAACTGTAAAAGAGTCACCAATAATGTTAATTATAATTGATGCAGTTATTTTATTTTTATTTGTTAGCTGTGTTGGTAGCTTTGTCAAACCAACTGTTTTAAGCCATCATCTCGGTCACACTATGACAGTTAAGTTTACTTTTAAGCAGATTGCAAAATATTACCTATGATCTTACAATGACATTGACGGAGACACATAGTAGATGTTTTTGAATACAAATATAGACTAAATGATTTTTCATGATGCACTTTATAAAATGTACAGTACATATGATGAATGTTTCATTAAAAAGAAACCTTACTCAAGTTAGAGACCTGACCATGTTAAACAGAAATAGAGTAGTATGACAGACAATTAGAGGGATACAGAGAGAAAGTAAATATGAGTTAGGTTTGAAGAAAGATAATGCAGGCAAAGACACCGGAAGTTGTTGAAGACTGGGGGGGGGGTGGAGGGTGAATGGGACACTTAGTGATCTAAAAAGGGCAATTTTTTATAACTATTTACTACAGCATAGATTCACTTTTTAAGCTTAGCCAATTCCCTTTTGGTGCGTGATTCTTGAATTAACATTTTCTGATTGGTCATACCTATCCCATGGCTGATAATTGTATATTAGCCCTAGTAAGAATAACTGTGATCATTCCATAGATAATTTGAGGGAACCCATATAAGGGATGCAGCATTTAGGAATTGCCTCTATCCATTAGTGGCATGAGGGACAATCCTGGAGTACATTTTCTATTGCCCATCCTTAAATCCAAGCTGCATTTCTGGATTTTATTTTTTTACATTTTATAGCATAATGCACAAACACTAACAGATATCTGCTAAACAAAGCAATACTGTCTCACAATGAAAATAGACTTGGCATTAAAACATATCTGCCCTTGAAACTCACATTCATTGAAACAGCATTAAAATCCATACCACATCCAAAGAAAAAGCATCTGGCCAGTGGTGGATAAAGATTACCTTTGGGCTGTTTTCAAATCAGAGGCCCCTTGCGCACAAAATAAGAGACATACATGCGTTCTTGGATACACCTTCCTATCTTTATTAAATTATAATACAGCACATTTGTTAGACTTAAGTTAGAGCACATTTTAAATTTATTGTTTGAACATTTTCCAGTAGGCAATGAAGCAAAATCCATGCACCAATAATGACAAAACTGCCCTATTCATAACATGTCCATGATAATTTATTGTTTGAACATTTTTCCAGTAGGCAATGAAGCAAAATGCATGCACCAATAATGACAAAACTGCCCTATTCATAACATTTCCATGATAACAGTCTACTTCTACACACAATATATATATATATATATATATATATATATATATATATATATATATATATATATATATATATACACATACAGAATCACAGTAGTGTAAGCCATAGGCATGTTGTACAGCTTCTTGCACTTATTTTCAATGGGGGGGGGGGCAAAAGGCCAAACACCAGGGACACATTTTAAACATTGCTTGTATAATTTTGGAAAGTTGCTTGCATAAAATGTTATGTTACCACTATGCATTTCACGGCCAAGTCTTGAACCCAGAACAGTGTGCACTACAGTCAGAGCAACATACCACTAAGCTAAATCAGCAGTTTCCTGAAAGACAGGAAGACATACTTAAATGGCTATCATTTAGTGAATTCAGTTCTCACTCATCACCATAGCTCTCAACCTCCTAGCACAAAAATACAGAACAAAGCCAATAATGGGGGAATACAGCCCTAAAATAGGGACACATTTCAAATACTGATGTTATAAACTTAGAAAATTGCTAGCATAAAAGGTTTTGTTTTACTGCTCCTGAAAACCAGAGATTTAATGAGGAACAAAACTGTGAGGCATAAATTCACAAGGGATGGTGGCTAGGGACTTTAGGCTCTTTTTACCTGGACCCAAGGTGCAGGGTTTGAGCCTGTGTACCTCTAGCCACCAGATGTATCCTGTTGGGGGCATTGTGGAAATAAGGGTAGAACTTGGCTAGGCTTGTAAGGGCCCTAAGGCCATTAACCTAGTAATTTCCAATGATCCTGTTTCAGTACTTACTGCTGCTTTTGTCATTTGTTTCTTCAACTACAATATCTGTTCTTGTTTCTACTTTCTAATTGCAGGTATTTGATGATCCCAGAAAATCATCACATTTTCATTTTTATTTATTCTTTGTAGCTCATGTTTGCAATGCCTCTCAACTATTGTAATATTTGTACAGTCTCTAATGTAACAAAGTTGCAACATTTTTGTGCCTTTCAATATAAAGACCCCCTACGTAGAACTGTTGCTAGACTGAGCTGAAGCTGGTGGCTGGCCCAGGTGCAAGCTGTTGCACGGCACAATTGGCACCCCTAAACAGTTGTCAGTGAAGCACAAGTACAATAACAGCAGCCATTTAAGCAGCAAAAGCTGGCATTTTCATAGGTTCATAGGAGGGTACTAGGCTATTGGCCCTAGGGCCTATATAACCTAGCCAAAAAGGTACCCTGGCTTTCACCACCCAAGAAAATTAGTTTCCTGTGCCCCTGTCGAGCAGAGCCACAGAGGTGATCCCCACGGTGAATTTCCTATTTCCCATCCAGTCATCAAGATTTTTCTTGAAGAGTGCTAATGAGAAGCTTTGTTTGATATAGATAGGTAGTTTGTTCCAGAGTATGGGAAGTCTCTGGGACAGGAATCTATCCTTCCAGCATGTTTTGTTTATGGTTATTTAAATGGATGTGTGCATTTGTTTGCAATGTGAGAGAGTGAGTATATGTTAATAACTTTAGCAAGGTGTTATAAGCTTTGCTGCAGTTTTAGAAGATCGGTTATGAACTTCAAAGGACTTTTTTTTTTGGTCTTCAATTTCAGGCTGTGGGGTGGTACCATTCTGGGGATTCTAGCTACTGTTGTGCCTCTGCAAAAAGTACATCCCATGTTGCAACAAAATTTGCAACTGTTTCTAGTTCTGGACAGCTGAACCTTCCTTTGTCTGCATTTCCCACTTTTTCTATAAATTTCAGAAATAGTTGACAAAAATCTTGTTACAGTATTAGGCTCTAATCTTAAAAACCTCACTGTGACAATATAAAACATTTTAGCGACTTCACTTAAGTTGTAACCATTCATTTTGATGTTTGGTATTTACCTGTTCTTGCCTCTTGACCCAGATCATGGTGAAAAAGGTCACCTCTACAGTCAACCTACCCTTTTAGTAACTGCATAAATACATTCCTACATACATACATACATACATACAATTTAAGGAACGATCAGAGAAATCTGGAAGATATCTACAAAATGTAGCCATCTAATATTCAGAGACGTGTTAGTGTGACTTTCAGAGCAGCAAGGCTGTATGATTAACAATGCAGATTTGCACATACTAAGACCAAGATTTATATTTCTCAGAGTATTCTCTTTTCACTGAGATATGGCAATCTGAGAGTTTTGACCCCTCACATCAGGTGGTGCAGGACCCCACCCCCTACAAAACTCAACTTTAAAGGAGAACAGCAACAGTCAACATTCACTGTTTTTATATACATTTGGGCTTTATTTCTATAATTCCTGGGGTCACATTGTTCACATTGACACTCTGCTAAGTGTGTGCTGAGCATCAGTCATGGTGTATGCAAAAATCTTAAAACAAAATTAAAAATAAGACATCATTTTTGTGAGGGGCAAGTCCCCCCTGGACCCCCACAACTCCTGTTAATTATATATTCTAACTCAGATATTGCACAGTTCTTTGGGAAAGGGCAATTTCCCCTAACCCCAAGAATCATATGGTCTGCTACTTTTGTCAACACACGTCAACTATCTGTTTAGTCGACCAAAGTGTGTTGACTAAACAGATCTTGATAAAATTGCTGTTCAGCAAAAGTATTACCATACATATATACATATATATAGCACACACAGCCCTTTGTGCTTCATTGCTTGTATATAACACATGGAATACGAAGTAGTATTACAAACTTCAGGCTGAGGGTAAAGGCAAGAAGAAAGGGGATGGGTCGAGTGTAGACAATTACATTCAAAACATTACAGAATATAGATAGTGTTCAAATTCATAGAATATTTGAAGGCATAGCATTGGAACAGAAAGAACATATATTATGACAAATCATAGAAATTCATCAAGATGCGTGCATCAAGGTAGGGCTTACATATTTTATGGGGGGTGTAAGCACAGAAAGCAGGAAACATACAAAAGTACAAAAGGACAGGAGCAGATAACATGATAAACATTGCTTACTGTAGATCATAAAGGGAGAAACACAGATCAGAAGGATACAGTTGTAAACAATGAGAACTGCACTATGGAGGTAAAAATGTTTAAGGACTCCAAATTTAAACTGTCAGAGTTAAGGAAGAGGATATTATAAAAATAATCGAGGTATGGAAGGAAGGAAGGACAGACTTGGGATCATATTGCTTTGTGTACAATTCTCCACAGGAAAGTTGCATCTGGTAGAAAAGTGTTTGGCATCAGAGTGCAAAATAGTACAAAATGTAGTGGTGTATTTTACATAAATCAGAATCTGCTCCTACATAAAGGCTCCAGCACATGTACTGAGTGGGTTCCTTTTCTTGAAAGCAAAGTTCTCAGCTGTTCTTGATTTCTAAAGATATCCCTGATTTTTACTTCAAATTGTTTCTCTGTACCTCATAAGATGTGTCATTTTGTGCCAACCATTCATTCATTCAGTCTTTGATTACTCAGGAAATTGCAGCCCATGCTAATATTCACCAGGCATAAGGCAGAGAAACTAATCCTGAACAGTACATGTACATACTAACACTCATGTGACACTTACCCTCGCAGGCAATAAGGAGGAAAACCAATTCACCTACACTACAGCATGCCTTTGGACTGTGGAGGGAAACCAAGTGAAAACCCACACAGATATAGGAAGGATATGAAGCCAGTCTCACCAAAGACACCTCAGACTAGTACTAAACCAAAGAACTAAGTACTGTGAGGCAACAACATTAACCACTGTGCTACATTCAGTGAAGATTAAAATTATTAAACAACCATCCTCAATTACACTCAGAGATGTTCATCCTTGTATGTTAATACAAATTGTTTTACTATAACCACTTTCTTAGTGTATAATGAAAATAGGATGTCACCCTGATTTAGAGCTTCTGACTGTTATTTTATGCTTTGTTCCTGATTCCAGATTAAAGTACTAGGACATTCATGAGCTCTTCTAAGAATTTTTGTTAGCAGCCTGTCATAATTCTTAATATTGCCTTTCCAGGGCTGAGATTACACATTTAACGAGTAATTCATCCTTAGGATCTGGCCATAATATCTGAAAACTCCCACTCAGCAAAGTCATCAGGAAGCTTGCAGCCTGCCTTATTACTGAAACAGATGAGTAAGCCTACGTAAGTTACGGCTTCCCATCAATTAAATGCATGCTACTGTCATCTTGTATTGCATCATTTTATGAAGCACCGTGGAAACAAATTGGACTGCTTTTCTTCATTTTCTTGTACAATACGTACAATTCCTACCTAGTAAAATAAATAAGAACATTTCAGAGTTAGGCAGTAGAAGGCTTTTCAAGTTTGATGTTGCAATATTATTTCAGTAAGATCACATGACATGGTCATAGTTTTTGCAGTAGAAAGTAGCTTCAGGCTATTATTATCTTTGGAGTTGCACAAACAAACTGAAGCATAAAAACACTGAGAAGATGGCCTGAAAGCTGCTTAAAAGTTCAGAGAATCAAACACCGCATGATAAATAAAGGAGGTCAGTTATTAAATCTCTTCTGATAAAAAAATAAATAACAAGCAGCTACCTTTATTTACACTTTAATCTGTGGTATATTTAAGGATGTTTAAAGAGTCATATTCATGGAGAGGCACACAAGCCCCATATATCCATTATTTTCAACATACACACACCAGTACCTTCAGCTCGAATGGCTCTGCCATAAAGAAATCCGCCTGCCCGCCCGAACAGTAAATCCTGCTGGCTGCATTCGGACTCTGACTCTGAATCTGCAGCTTAGCTCTGCAGTTAATAAATCCTTCTGCCATAAAGAAATCTGCCTGCCTGAATGGTAAATCCTCTCCTGCTGCTGCATTCAAGTGGCACGTGGCTTGGCTCTGCAGTTAATAAATCCTTCTGCCATAAAGAAATCCACCTGCCAGAACGGTAAATCCTCTCCTTCTGCTGTATTCAAATGGCATGCAGCATGCTGACGCAATTGCACATGTTATGAGTTATACGGGACGTTGCAAGTGCTGCAAAAGTGGGGGGGGGGTGCCCCCCCCCCTCGCTCTATGGTTCCGGCGCCCATGAATGCAGGAGTAAGCAGTTATGTAATGTGATCGTTTTTATTTTATTTTATTTTATTTTGACTTTGTTTACCAGGAAAGTCCAACTGAGTCAGCAACCCCTTTTTAGAAGATGCCCAGGGAGAAAAGCTCCAGATAAATTTTACAAGGTATTACAGAGATATTACAAACATACATGTAAAATGCATGAGAATTTAGCACAGTTATGCACGAGTTGTTATAGAGTAAAAATGGGATTCGCTGACATTATGCTTTAGAGAGATGTACAATGGAAATGAGAAGTAATGTTTTTATAATATGCAAGAAAAGGAGTAGAATTAGGTGTGACTGATGTACTAACAAGAAAGAGAAAAGTAGATAAGAGTAATACACTGGGAGAGAAAAACAAAGGCTTGGGATTATGCAGGAGCAAGGCCCACATATTTGTTAATTGGATCTTGAGCTATGATTTAAATAATCTAACATTTGGAATTGATCTAATGGCTAAAGGTATAGCATTCCATTGTTTGGTTGTAATACAAGCAGATATGAAGAGGCTTGCATTATTATGTTATTTGGCTATATTGAGTAAAAATTTGTCTTGGAACCTCAGTGTTTTGTTTGGGGTGTAGAGTTGTATGACATTTTTCAGAGCTAGGCAGTTTTTAGGTTTAAACACTAAGTTGGGAAGCATAATAAGTTGTTTTGAATATAGTAGATGTGGTAATTTTAACCAATTTAGGTTTTGAGGGCTAAATAGTGGTGATGATTAATTGATAATTTGGCAGTTTTATTATAGCATTTTTGTAACTTAATTGTGAGGTTTGAAGTTTTGTGAGGACTGGGGCAGCACAGAGTAGGGATGGCATTAGGAGAATTGAGGCTAGATATTTTTGACAACACCAGTAAGGAAAACTTAATTTCTATATTGTGAGTCCAAATTTGGTGAGATTTTTTTTTACTTGTAGTATATGTTGATCAAATTTCATCTGGTCATCAGTAACAATGCCTAACAGTTTTATCTGGTTAACTAGTTCAATAAATATGTAATTACTGAACAAAATGGTTTAGTTAAAAGAGAAGGGGAAGGTTGAAACAGGATTTTCTGATTATCTTGCAATATTGCTAGAGATAAAGGAAAACAATGACTATATAAACATTGGCAAATGAATAAAAAGTACAAACGAGAAAGCATGGAGTAAAGAAAAAAGAGATTAGTAATACAGTTATGGAAAGATCATATTACTATGAGAACATTTTATAAAACTTGGTCTGAATGGTGGATGCTATTTAAGGATTTTTTTTTACAGTGGCAATATGATTTTAGAAAAGTAAAAAAATATATAAAAGAATAATATAACAATGCATTGGAAGATTTAGAACATAATGATAAAAAGTACTGTGACAAAGAAAAGAATTATGAAAAGAAATTAAGAAAAAAAATAGAAGAATTATTATGTAAGTAACGATATTTGTTACAAGAAAAAAAGAAACAAAGTATCGAGTTACTTAAGCAGATTAGTAAAGGAAGATGGTAGTATAATGAGAGAAATAAAAATGCAAAATGAGAAATAGAATGAATTCAGGAAAATATTATGAATAGTGTAGTACGATATATACAAGAAATGGTTAAAGAAAAAAGGCAGTGAAAAAACATGGAAAGTAAAAATTTTAACAGAAAAAGAAAACAAAGAGTTGGAAAACGAGATTACTTTAAATGATGTAGATAAACTATTAGGACAAGTAAATAGAGATTCGGCTGCAGGACCAGATGGAATAGAGTATGAAATGTATAAAAATTTAAGGAATTGTCAAAAAATATTTTTTAAAGATTCTGAATGAATGGTTAAGTGTAGGTTTTATGTATAAAAATTATGAAGTGAAATATTTAAATTCATATGGAATAAGGAAGATAGAAGACAATTAAAAAAAATTGAGACTGATAGTATTGAATAATAATGATTTTAAGATCTTTATGAAAATAATACAAAATGATTTGAAACTAAAATGGAAAATTATATTGAAGATAGTATATATAATATAAAGAGGAAGGGTTGCCAATAATTATTAATGATAGAGAAACTATGGATGATATTATGAATAGAAAAGAAGCAAAAATCATGATAGTAGACCTTAATAAGGCATTTGACACAACTGAACATGAAATCTTAGGGGAAATAATGAAAGAATATGAGCAAGAATGTTGGGAAATGATGTATGTCAACTTATAGTAATAATAAGGTAAAATATTTGTTAATAGCTGGTTAATCCAAGAGGTACTTATGAATAGTGGTGTAAGACAGGCATGTCCAATGAGTTATATACTCTTTGAATTAGTTATGAATGTGATAGTATATGAAATTTATTTATTTATTTCAGTTTGATTACCGGGGAAGTCCACTGGGCCAAGAAGTGCCCATTTTCAGTGGAGGCCCGGGGAGAAAAGCTCCATGTACAATAGTAGTATGATAAGGGTTACAAAACAATGAGAAAGGTTACATAATTTTGGAGATGAGATACAGTAACTGAAGGGCTATATAACACCTAAAGGGTTAAGAATTCCAGTTCTGTTAACATATGCAGATGACATAATAATTGCAAAAAAAGTGGATAAAAGAAGTAATAATTTGCACAAATCCATGTCTACAGGTGACAGGGATGTCTTTAAATAAAGAAAAGTAAACATTTAAGTGATATAGTAAAAGTAGGAGGTATATATTTTACAATGAATTATAATTCTGTGTTGGGTATAAAATTTAGGAATAAAGATATAAGTAAAATTCAATAGGAAACATAGAAGAAATGAAACAAACCTGTCTTTTCTGGAGAACATATAAATTATCATTGACAAAAAAGGTTTATTTGATAAATTCAGTACTGATGGGGAAAACAGCATATTAAGCAAGTATATTTATGGTGCCAACAGTATTTGACAAGGAATTATTGCAGATAATTGCTTCATTTATATGGGGTTCTAGATTAAACAGTAAAAAGAGGAGCCTTGTATGTAAATAAAGAGGAAAGGGGTTTAGGGTTAATTAATCTGGTAGTATATGCTGCCTCATTAAATGTGAACAAGGTTTTACCTCATATCATGCATTCCGGCCCCAAAACCCGGACCACACCACAAAAGGAGGGGGTGTATCCATATTCATAAAGGATACCCACACCTCCAGGTTGGTGGCAACGCACGAAGCTTCGGAAACCATCCAGGTGCAACTAACCATAGGCAAAACTGCTCTACAAATTGTAACATGCTACAGGCCACCCTCTCAAACTCAGGAACCCCACACAGCCTTCCTGAAGACACTGGAGGGTATAAATGTATCTCCAAACACCATCATATTGGGTGACTTCAACTACCCGAATATAGACTGGGAACATTACTCAAGCCCTAACTTTCTAGCCCAACGGTTCCTGGAGTTCATAAATTCAAATGCCATGGAACAGCTAGTCACTGTTCCTACAAGAGGAGAAAATATACTAGATCTCATTATCACAAACATGGGGACAAAATTCTCCACACCGGAAGTATATCCCTCATTGGTGAGATCTGATCATAAACTAATCTCACTGGAAATCCACATCCCACCCCCACCCCAAACCAAAAAGACCACAGTGAAGAACTTCTCTAAAGCAAACTTCACACTACTCAAGACTGGTGTGGTATCCTTCAAGGCCCCTGAGCCAGTGGTAACCACAACCCAAGCTGCGGAAGCCCTTACAAATGCCATCTATGAACACCTCCAGGACTGCATGGATCAGGCAATCCCAAATAAAACCAAGACTCTTTCCACAAAGGGCAAACGTCCAGTCTGGTGGACCCCAGCCATTAACAAACTTTACAATAAGAGGAGAAAGCTATTACATGATAGAACAAAATCCATAAAAGGGAAGTCACCCCTGATCATTATTAGTAAAAAAATACGAGCACTCATAAAATCAACTAAGGCCAATTTTGAGAGAAAAATTGCCATGGATTCAAAGGACAATCATAAGGCCTTTTTCAGCTATGTTAGGAACCTGGGTGGAAACTCCCAGATATGCTCAAAATTAGTCCAAAATGATACAAAAATCACTGAACCCACAGACATTGCCAACATACTGGCAGACAGGTTCAGTGCAAACTTCACCCCCCTCTCCCCCCCTAAAGGAGAGATAACTATCCCAGCAGAGTGTAGCCTCCCAGACATCTCAAATGCACAGGTGAATGTTGCTCTCTCTAAATATAAAAACACAGCATCAATGGGACCGGATGGTGTCCCCGGCTGTGTGCTACATGAGCTAAATGAGGAATTAAACCCGCACATAAGGCAGCTGTTTAATCTCAGCCTTACCACAGGATACATGCCCAAGGAGTGGCGTATGGCAACTGTGGTCCCACTCCACAAAGGCGGTGCCTCTACGGACCCTGGTAATTACCGCCCCATAAGCTTAACAAGTCTAGTCTGCAAAGCTATGGAGAGGATCATAATGGAGCTCATAAACAAAGATATAGGGGACTTGCAGACATTGGACCCGACCCAGTTTGGCTTCGTCAAGGGCAGATCATGCCTTTTGAACTTGGTCGACTTCTTCGAAACAGTCACCAAGGCCATTGATGAGGGAAAGGCAGTCCATACAGCCTACCTTGACCTTGCAAAGGCCTTCGACACAATACCCCACTCGGGTATTGTAGAAAAACTTACCAGCTTAAATGTAAACCCATATGTCACAAGATGGGTTGCAAACTGGCTTAAGGACAGAACCCACAGGGTTAGAGTTGCTGGCGCTATGTCAGACTCCAAGCCAGTCACAAGTGGTGTCCCACAGGGCTCGGTCCTTGGCCCCCTATTGTTCGGCATCTACTTCTCAGAAGTACAGGCTAACATGGGAGGACTTTGGCTGACAAAGTTTTCAGATGACTGCAAACTGGGCGCCATAGTGGAAAGTGCATCGGACTCGGATATCCTTCAGAAGGGACTCACAGAAACAGATAGCTGGTGCCAGAGCCATGGCCTGAAGTTAAACGCCAAAAAATGTATAGTCATACCCTTCGGGAAAAACAAGGTAACCCCAAGCTACCATATAGGTGGCAATCCACTAAGCACAGAAGAGGTTATCAGGGACCTGGGGACCCGGGTTGACAGTGGCCTTTCTTTTGACACTCACATTGCTAAACTGGTTAGAAAGACCTTCTACATTGCCCACCTGATCATGAAGGGATTCACATCCAGATCTAGTAAGGTCATTGTTCCCCTGTACTCTTCACTTATCAGACCAATGATCGAGTGCAATGCCCCATTCGGGATGTATCTCACCCGACATCTGCAGCAATTGGAGAGACCCCAAAAGTTCCTCACCAAAAGGATAAAGGGACTCCAAAATCTGTCATATGCTGCCAGATTGAAGAAACTCCAGCTCTATTCAGTTGCATACCATCTGCTCAGAGGTGACATGTGCCTGACATACAAGGCCATGTCCAACCCGGAATTAATGGACATGCTCCACCTCAAAAAATCCAAATCCACCAAAACCACTAGAGCAAGTGACTTAAACCTTAGCACGGATATAAATAGGACATGCTGGAGGGATAGATTTATCACTCAGAGACTCCCTATGCTGTGGAATAAAATCCCGATCCATGTGAGGCAGAGCACCTCACTGGCTCTGTTCAAGAGAAATCTTGACCTGTGGATGGGAGATCGTAGGTTTATCCCGGGAATCATCTCTGTGTCACTGCTGGACAGAGGCACAACAAACTAATGGGCACAGTATTTTTTCATATAAGAGGTGGCGTAAGCCACAAAAATTTGGGCTAGGCTTATAAATGCCTTAGGGCAGATAGCCTAGTATAAACCTATGAACCTATGAACCTATAAGTGTTAAAGTGGATAAATAAAAAAGTGAAAGATTACTAGTACAATTATATAAATATAAGTATGATAAATTTGGGGATATGATAAATAAGAGTAAAAGAGAAAAAAACAGTGTATAAATGATGAAATACAATGTTACCATGAAAAAATAGTTTTGATGAAAATAAAAATTGATGCTATAGAAAAAGATAGAAAGTATGGTATAAGACTGCAATGATAAAGCATTGCTATGTAAAACCATGTGAAAATCAAACAGATAAAAATTAAAGCTATAAAAATAAGAAACAGATGGTGTAATCAGAAGGTAAAATGTCAATATTTTTGTGGAGACTGGTAATAGATAAATTGCCAGTAAAAGGAAATATGCCATATAAAAAGAAAAGTGCTAGACTATGTTTATATTGTTATGAAGAAGAAACTACAGAACATGTGTTTTTTAAATATAAAAGAGTAAATAAAGTTATGCAGAAAACTATGCAAAGAAGATGTTTTCAAGATATAAAAGAACTGGATAAAATAAACATGGATATGATTAGATATGGATATTATAAGAATAGATGTAAATAATATGTTAAAAGAATAGATAAAAAAGTTATTTATGTTATATTGGTTATATGTAATGAAAGAATAAATGTTAAAAGAACAGATAAAAAAGTTATTTATGTTATATTGGTTATATGTAATGAAATAATAAATGAAATTATGTTTAATGATAAATGGATTTTAGCAACAATATTAAATAAAATCAGATCATGGTTATGGAAAAAGGAGTAGGATTCTAATACGGAAGAAAATTTAGTATGATTGTAAAGGAAATTATGAATATGTTGTAATACATTTATATATATATATATATATATATATATATATATATATATATATATATATATATATATATATATATATTTGTAGCTACAGGAATCTTTCAGAGACCAACAGGGGACATGCTGGGGTTGTCATAGGCATCAGCATCCAGGATCCTCCATCAATTCAAGAATGCTATGCTACAACATGCCAGTGACTACATACATTTTCCCCATACACCTGAGGACACGGTGACAACTATGCAGGATTTTTACCCTGTAGCACACCTCCCTGACATCCTGTGTGCCACAAACTGCATGCACATTGACATCAAAGTGCTACCCAGGGAACAAAGAAAGGTCTACATAAACAGAAAGGTCTTCCACTCAATTAATTGCCAGGTTATGTGCAACGCTAAGAGAATCATCCTGAATTTGTGCTGGCAACTATGGAATATGCCATGACTCACATATTTGGCACAACTCTCAACTTTATCAGAGGGTTTCTATGAGGGATATCCCACAAGGTCATTTACTGTGTGATACAGAGTATGCGCTCAAACTGTGGCCAATGATGCCCATCAGAAATGTGCACTTAAACACACACACACACACACACACACACACACACACACACACACACACACACACACACACACACACACACACACACACACATGCTGAATAATGCTATAATGAGGCATACGCTCAAATAAGAAATATCATAGACAGTGTGTTTGGGCTGCTGAAGTCACATTTCTGGTGCCTAGATACAACATGCAGTATAATCCCTGTACTTGTGCTGAAAGTTTCAATGCCTGTGCCATCCTTTTCAATAGTATCCTGAGAAAACAGCTTCAACAGAACACCAAGGAGAAGGGGCACACATCCCACAACCACTGGCAAGGTCACCAGAGTCACACACAGGTGAGGAGTCAGAGGGGGAGCCACCAGTCTATGTGGGTGTTGGTAGACATAGCTATGCACCATATGTCCTTGCCCTGGCGAAGAGGCAACAGATAGCACACATACTCACTGCCTAAGAGGATCCTAGGCAATGCTCATAACCTTTACTTACCCATGTAATTGTTGCATACTGCTAGCATCACATAAAGTCAGCTCCAAATTAAAACACTTATAACTGCCGGACTATCAAGGTAAGTGTTGAACCTGGAATGGGAAAATAAATGGCTAAGGAAACAAATGAGTGGCAAGTGCTTGCATACTGTTACTTGCTAATGTACCTAAGTAGAAGGTGCATGCATTTTACAACAATGACATCAATATGTGACAGGACTTACATATGTCAATAGATGTGTGCTTCTCATCATCTAGCAGGCCTCATGCATCAAAGATACACACAATACAAAAAGCCTGTAAGAAAGCAGAACAATTTTCAAAATAGGTTGGTATAATAGTTAAGGTGTTTTCCTTACACACACTAGGTTCAGGTTTTCATTCTCACATGGGGTAATTGGCTAGGCTTAAAATGGCCCACAAGGACAGTTAGCTTAGTACTAACCTAAGAGGCTATGAAATACATATATACTAAGCACTCAGTCAGCTATGCACCCTGGGCATTAGACAAAAGACTTATGCATTACTGAATCCAAAAGATAGAATCATGGAGATGGCACAGTTATCATCATTTGCACAGAGTATTGTTTGTGGGGGTGCAAGAGGCCAAGGCTGACACAAGTAGTGAGTGTGTGTGAGTAAGAAAGACAGGCTGGCAGAAATTTAGATAAATTATCAAATGGCCAAAGAGGCCGTATGAACTGCAAGCCTCACAAATGACCCATGTACCAGATGTGTACGTGTGTGTGTGTGTGTGTGTGTGTGTGTGTGCATCTCTGTATGGGCACTCAAGTTGAAAGGTGTGTGAGTGTTTGCAAGATCACAGCCAAGCTCTGTGCTAGCTCTACATCCTGGCATGTTGAACAGGTGTGAGCCATGCATGGCAGATGTAACAGTTCATTGTCCACACCTCCAACCATGAGAGCCTGCTCCACCAGGAGTTGCACTGGCACGTCCATGCCCCTTGGTCAGATGTGCTACTGATACCTGAATGTGACTGATGTCTGCTTCACATCAGCATGCCCAGGCCTATGACCCTGAGGGCTACCATGTCTGGGTGCGGACACCTCAATTTCTAACTGAGCAGTGAAATTAGTGCCACTACAGGAGCATGATCAGGCACAGCCAAACTGGATAACATCAGATGATGATGGTGACCTATGTCCATGTGGATACTGTCTCCCAACCAGCAGATGTTCTGTCACAGACACTGCCCATTCCACTGTGTCATTCACCCAATCCATTGAATTGGCCACACAGTGAAAGCAGTCATGCACATCAGCATGTGCCACATCTACAACCCTAAGCATGTCCTTGGAGGTGCTAGTGGAATGTGTATGTGCCTCCATGACAGCCCTAAACATATGTTGAGTGTCACATAATGACAGACCAGGATCAGTTGGAGAGTGGACAACAAGCCTCCTCTGAGAACCCCAAATAACCCTCATGTATAGCACTGCATCCACACTTTGGCTATGGCCAGAGTAAACCAGCACTGAAACCACAGTAACAACACTACCTGATAAAGTGTGCCACCCTCCACCTTTCCATTATCTGAGGGCTCATTGGAATAGGTATGCATAGGCCTACTGAATGCATCTGAAGGAAACAGAAGGGATGGTTGAATGTCAACCTCAGTGTCAGATTCAACCTCTGTACCCCCTGACTGTGCCTCTGTTTGGCCACCATCATCATCACAGTCTACTGATACTCTGGCATCAGGTGGTAAGAGTCCTACACTTCCACTCTCAAGATCATCTGTGATAATAAGCAAAAATCAAAGCAACAAATTTAATACTACACTAAATAATTAAAACAATTTATATAATAACAAACTAATAATGTTCCCACTATCACAAATGGTACAGCAATACACACACATTACACCCAACTCACACATATAGATGAATGCATATATCTGACAAATGGTCATCGATAATCAAAGAAAAGTTTTTGTCTTACTATGTGCAGAGGACTCCACTCTTGGTAGGGAAGATGGTCCTGGAAGACATGAAGCAAGGTAAGGATGCAAATTAAACATTGCAATTGGAATAATAATAACACAGGGGGACAATGAATACACAATTTTTCCTGTATGTCCATTAAGAATAGTTGAGCTTACATGTCCACCCACAGACCATGTGTAATGAACAAGTGGGTCATTAAGTCTATTCATTTATCAGTAGGTTCATAAACAAACAAAAAAAAAATCCACAGGAAATATTATACAAGCAAATCTTAAAACTTGCCATATGTAAGCTAACCTGGAAGTTCCTTCTGGCACATACTTGTCCTCCTATAATGCCCGACATCAATCACATGTTGGTGTGCAGGTTCCAC
Source organism: Protopterus annectens (assembly GCF_019279795.1). NCBI lineage: Eukaryota > Metazoa > Chordata > Ceratodontiformes > Protopteridae > Protopterus > Protopterus annectens. The sequence goes on along the minus strand of NC_056732.1, from coordinate 488,478,371 downwards.
TGAGCTGTCTGGATCTCTGACAGTGGACAGAAACTCTTTATATGGTGTCAGTGGGGGCTCAGTAGAAAGATCCCCCCTCCATACCCAGCTGTTCAAGGGAATCTGCAGCTGCTCTCCTCCGGGCTGATGAAATCATATCAGTGGCCACGTGATGCACCCGATCATAAGTCCTGGTGTGACCCCCTACTGCACTGATGTCATTCAATAATGGTTCTAAATCTGTATTCCAGCAGCCTTATACCCACATCCTCACTCAAGCAGATAGGCACTATGGCACCTGAATACCTGCACTATTACATCATTTTAAGAGTCACTGAAAGGGGGGGGGGGCATATGTGTATGTGTATGCTTCAGTATCATAATCCTATTTGACATAAAATGGATACAACCCATAAATAGCACCTAAGTAAATTCTTACTTATATACACATGTTTTTCAGTGTTAAACACACATTTAATTATTAAAACTGAAGGTTATGTGGTTGTACCACATTATGCTACAAACTAACCAATATCTGAGCCAAACCAAGAAATACCACTTTTAGTAATGTATTGTTTCCCATTGAAATAACAAGATGGCTAAACATTTTCAAGAGAAAACACTTTTGTTGTGGCAATACGCAAATGGTAGGTGGCCACACCCAAAACAACAAGCAAATGAAAGTTTGTACAAACCAAGGAATACAACATAATTCAACTGGTTATATATGCTTTCAGCACAATTCTCACAATATGTACACATTCACAACATAAAAGTCAATTTTATAACTTCCAGTCACCTCTCACTGTGCCTACCACTCCCCTGGAGATGTCTCTGGGTATATTAGAAGCATAACACACTGCATCATTGACATAGCACATTACATTTCTTTGCAATAACACAGAAGATTGCAAACTAATTTTAACAATAACACTTGTGATGACAGTTAATCCCGTCTATCTGATAAATGTAAATGCCTGCCAAAATACCTATGCCAACAATGAACTACAAGAAGTGCATACAGATAAAAGTTCCATTTTCTACAGCATATATATATAACTTGCATTACAACATGTTACAAAATCTAGAATGTACTTGAAAAATACAATCACACCTTAGCAAAATTAGAAGCCTTGTCTGCAGATAAATCAAAAATAATAGGAATCTTCTGTTTTCTCCAAATACACAAAGTCCCCTCACCTTCATGTTCCCTAGCTACATGGTTACCTTTTCATAGTGTAGATATAGGCATCTGAGCACAATGAAGACGCAAATGAGGTGTGAATTCATTAGAACTGCTGAAAACCAAGTTCTTGACTTCGTGTAGCAGGTGCAAACATTGTGTAGGCACTACCTCACTGTTACTTGCTAATGGACTCCAACTGTGAATGAATCATGGGAGGGAGAAGGAACGCACAACAGCAATTCAGACTAGGGAGGGAGGGAGGGGCAACAGCAATGACAATGGATTCCAACAGTGGAACGGCTAGACCCATGTAGTTCTGAACCAGTTCCTACTGAAGATTCTATAGTGTTGGAAGGTTGCTTAAGTAGGTACAAAGGTTACACTATATATAACTATAGTAACAAGGAGTTAAATTAAGTTTATTTTTCCCTTCTATCAAAAGGTTCTAAATTTGTACCCAATAGGAAGGCGGACATTAGCAAAATTTTAATAGATTTAAAATTATTTTTAAGAAAGAAAAATTTTAAGCTTTTATTCCAAGGACAGAATACTAATGGTCTGAAAACTGATGGTTTAAGTAGAAGGAGCACGTATAACCCACCCTTGCATCCACAATTAAAAAATTTCAAAGTTCTAATGGAAAAGAAATTAAGGTCTGAACTTATTAAGAATACTAAGGAAGAGAATAATTTATTAAGAGAAATAAGAGATGACACCTCACTAAGAGTTATGAAACCAGACAAAGGGGGAGGAACTGTCATTATGGATCATATTATATATGAAGCAAAAAATATGAATATTCTGCAGAATTCAGACAGATATGTTAGAGCCTTGATTAATGAAATTAATATAGGAAATAGAAAAATATATCTAGTTGTAAATGATTTATTGTTGGAAGGCTCAATAGATTTACAAACTTTTAAGTATCTTCATGTAGAAAAACCAAAAGTGCCTACCATCTTTGGAGTGCCAAAGGTGCATAAGAATGTCAAAAATCCCCCAATGAGACCCATAGTAGCCTCAAAGGGTTCAGTAACTGCACCCTTGGCCAGGTGGTTGGATGTTAAATTAAAGGGCTTAGCTTTGGAAGGGCAAGGAGTAGTTAAAGATTCTTGGGATTTGCTGCAGAATTTAACACAAGAAATTTATGATGAGAATATTATTTTCATTACCATCGATATTGTGGACCTATTTTCATCAATACCTTATGAAGAAGGTATGAAATGGTTTGAAGAAGCACTGTTAAAATATGGTAAATTTAGTAATGATTTTTATCTTATTTTAACGTTAATGGATTTAGTATTAAGTAATAATTTTATTCATTATGAAGGAGAGTTTTTAAGCAGATTCAGGGGGTAGCTATGGGGGCGAGATGTGCCCCCACATATGCTAATATTATTTTGTCCATCTGGGAAGATAGATATATTATTAATTCAAAATACTCTCAATGTTGGAAGTTCTATAAGCGGTTTTTGGATGATATGTGTTTCTTATGGGTAGGTTCAGAGGAGGAATTTTCTGCTTTCTATAAGTACATTTCAGAGTCTACTGATTTTTTGGATTTTACGTACAAATGTGACACAAATATTTTAAATTATTTGGACATTTTCATTGGAAAGGGCGAAGAAGGTTTCTTTTCTAAAATTTATAGAAAGGAAACCTTCTCGAATTCCTACTTAGCTTTCAATAGTGCCCACCCTTACCATCAGAAGAAAGGTATTGTTAAGGGACAACGCATGACATCAAGACAGTGTGATTTTGATGATGAGTGTAGAAAGTTGCGGGAAATGTTTAGGGATAGGGGTTACCCCACTAACCTTGTGGAGAGGATAGAGAATGATGTTAGGGTAGCAAGACAGGACAAGTTTAAACCCATTTTGGGAGATAAAGCAGGATTGAGTGGGGTAAAACCAAAAGTAGATAAATATGAAGGAGAAAGTAATTTTGTAGTGGACTATAATGGTGATGCAGTTAGAGTAAGAAAAAAATTTAGAAGATGAATGGAATGGGTTTGGTGAAATCTCGGACCTGGAGGGAATTTTTGAAGTGCCACTGAAATATATTTACCGAAGGGGTAAAAGTTTAAAGACTATTTTGGAGGGCAAAAATGAGGTGAACATAGTCAGAGATGGGAAAGTAGGACCTTTTAAATGAGGACGATGTTCTCAGTGCCCACACATTTGTACAAAGGAGATCATCCTTATTGGTAGTAGGGATAGGCTGATCCAGAGTAGACAATTTGCGAATTGTGATACTAGTGGGATAGTGTATTTAGCGTTGTGCGACCACTGTGATGCATTTTATGTGAGTAAATCAGAAAGGAAGTTGAAAAATAGAATATATGAGCACAATTATGACATTAGGACTAAATGCACTAACAATGCACTGTATAGACACAAAAAAAGTTGTCAGGAAGCAAAGTTTAGCTTTTTTGTTTTAGAAGTGGTGCAAAAAGATGTAAGGGGTTGTCCATGGGAAACGTCTATAGAATATAAAGAATTATTGTGGCAACTATCGTTGGAAGCTAATAAGTTTCCAGGTTTGAATGATGCAGTTTCCCTTGCCCCGGTTCTAAAGCTGAGAGCAGCAAAACTTTAGTTCTTTAAACTGTTCGATTGATGCTTGAAAATGCCTTTTGTTTTTTACTAGCCTGCTGGAACTGTTTAAAATCTAATGAAGTTTTTATTGTGGTTTGTCCTGTTGAGAAAAACCTCTTCTTAACACTAGATGGTGCTATTGGCCACAAACTTTGTTAGTTTATGAGAATTTTTAATGTATTTTAAAATATATTTTTTAAAAGTATTTTGAATTGTTAATAGTATTAAAATGTATGTTTTTTGAATGGAGTTTTTAAGGAAGGTGTTTTATGTACTTTATACTAGTTATTATGTATTTTTTGGAAAGTTTCATTTTTTCCAGTATGTATGGGTTATTTTATGCACATTTTAAAGTTGAGCAATTTAAATATTTAATTGTTTTATTAACTATTAGTTAATTAGGGTAGAGGATATATATTGTTGGGCGTGTTTTAGGTATGCATTTTGTTTTCATCTGAGGAAGTCATTTGAAACGAAAACACAGGGTATTGTGAATAGCGTTTATGTGTTTGGTGATTTAGGAGCCTTTTTGTGGAATAAACTGTGTTGTGTGGTACAAAGGAGTCGAGACCTTCTTTTACAATTGCTCTGTTTGGATTTCAGCAATTCAGACTACCTTACCTGCATTGGGTGTGTTACCTAGGATACACTTATGTATAGAAGTAACTTTAGCAATCTTTTAATTATTTTTGTTCACTAATAGCCAAATTGTCCTGCCTTTGCTGAAAAATCTTTTTTTCACTATCATGCATTTTTATCTTACATTTAAAGCATAATGATACAAAATGCATTATAGACTGCATGCCTGAGAGTACAGCACAGATAAGAGAAGAATGAACACAATATAAAGAGAAAATAGAACTGCATTGGTGCAAACATATTCATAAATGGTTGTGTGATTAATCATTGCACTAAAAATGTAAGCTTCACATGTATAAATAAATGAGAGTGTACAAGTGTATATGTCTTATTAATATTGTGAAGGTGATGGGAATTGCTTGAATGCAAAATGATTTGCTTTCCTGCTGCAAAATTGTTTCTGAAGCAAAGAGAGATAGGACTCTCCTAGTGTGTTTTGTGGGTTCATTAGTATGACAGTTCAAACCCAGAGTTGTGCAGAAATCTGTAACATGTTATAATGTTTTTTGCAATTTTTTTAAAATATTTGTGTGGCACATAGCTTAGAGAAAATATTGTGAAATGTATAAATATTTTAACATTAATTGAAGTTGCTTCTATGATAAGGACAGCACAAATTACAGCTCTGAATCAACTGTGTTTGTAGCACACCTAGTAAACCTGATGAAGCACACAGTATATAAGATGTGTAGATCATGGTTCAAGTCCCACATTTTTCTTTTCATGATAAAAGTTAATAAACGTTTTTACAATAATAAAGCATGCTGGGTTTTGCTTGTCTTATTTGTGTCTTCCTCACCTGTGAGCAAACACAATGTAATGGGTGGCACAGTGGTGCAGTGGTTAACATTGTCACCTCACAGCAAGAGGTTCTCCGGTTCGATTCTCGGCTGGGGTGCCTTCTGTGTGGAGTTTGCATGTTCTCCCTGTGCTCGCGTGGGTTTCCTCCAGGTACTCCGGTTTCCTCCCACATTCCAAAGACATGCATCTGGAGCATTTCTCCCCGGGCCTCTGCTGAAAGGCTCTGTGGAACCTAGTCGGACTTTCCCGGTCAACAAATGATAAATAAAATAAAAATAATGACACAGAAAAATAAGATCCATTGTAACTTTTAAAACAGATACATTGTTATATATTTTGTCTTCCATCACACAAACATGCTAAGCAGTGTTGTGTGGTGGTTAGCATGCATACCTAACACCTTGCAATTCCACAACACCTGCAAACAATAAGGAGACATTGTCAATTTCAAAAAGATACATTGCTGCATATGTGGTCTTCCATGTTAAGTGTTGTGCAGTGGTCAGCACTCATACACAGTAATGAATGTAAAAAATGCACCTGGTGCCTAGCTCTCCCTGTGGCAACAAGTATAAGTTAAAGGCCACACCACAGGTGAGCAAGCATTCTAGTCCAGCAAACTCCAATATCTGATGTTGTCAATATCCATCTTATCCTTTCTCTTTTGCACTCTGCTAGTATCTTCTAAATCTTTTGTATGAGTGTGAGTGTAAGTGGCTGTCTTCCAGCCATATCACCTTTTGTTGGCATGGTTGAGAAGGGTAAGGGCCCCTCTGGCTTTAAAAAATCCCAAAAGTGTGGCTACAAAATTCCTTCATGAGATTTCCATTCTCTCTGCTTCTATTGCCTGGGTCCCCTCCATTTACAAGAAGACTGCAGGGTATGTCATGCATTCAGCCATTGAGCCCTTGTTGAAAGGTGCAATAAACTTATTTTGAAAGGCTTGCTTCCCTCACCATTTAATAAAGCCTTATTTTCTGTGGATAAATCAAAAACTGACATTTCCTCCCCTTCTTAATTTTCAGTGGACAAAGTAAAGAAAAGAAGTCTCTCAGTTCTGACCTCCCTGTTGGTTCTGAAAGCAAAGAAATTGAAATACTTGGTTCCAAAATTGTCTACAGAACTGTAGGCCTCTGCCTCTAAACCACAGGTGCCAACAACTACTCCAGCACTGATTGCTATCTCAAATCCTTTGACTACGAAGGTTGTGGTGCAGGAAACAAATTACAGGTTCACCTACCATGACTAAAGACATTTTTCCTGGGACAGCTCATTCCCCTTCAATTGACCCTTTCACTGGAGACTTTCTAGAAGTTTTTCTGCAGAGACCTAAGTCAAATTCATCTATCCACTCCACCAAAAGTCTTTCAGAACTCAACATGGAGAGGCTGATGAATAAAATTGTATGGGCTAGAAGACTTTCAGGCCACATTTTGGTTCTGACCTCTTTGGGTCTTGAAACCAAGACTTCTTTTACCCCATTAACTACTCATCTTCTAACCTCCTATGAGTTCTTAGAATCATCTGTTCCAGATCTTCCAGCACTGACTGCATCAGCTCCAGAGATCTTCACATCTTTGGAACCAGTAGTTCCCCTGAGCTCTTCCGTGGCTTTGGAACTGGAGATCTCCCAGAGCTGTAGCTACCCTGTTGGTTCCAGGAGCAGGTCTTGACTCCAGATTTACTGGAGCCATCCCTGCTCCTCAGGGCTTTGCCTTGAGTTAGTTTGGCTCCGGCTTCTGTCTCGAGGGTCAGTTCTTCAGAGGGGGGAGTGACCCTGGTCCTGAGGCAGTGTATCTCAGTTCCAGGGGGGGTGGCTTTTGAGGCTATGGAGAGAGCCCTCTCACTTATACTGACTCAGTTGATGCCTTCCCCCTTGGAACAGGTATGCCCTTTTTGCTCAATTATTCCTCCTGCTTGCCGTTGGGACAGCAGATGCCTAAGTCTCAGGTTTCTCAAACTCAGGTTCTGTCATCTTCCGATACCTTCCCAGATTATCCCCCTGAGGAGGTCCCTCAGAAAAAGAAGTGCAAGAGGAAGCACTTGGATTTCCCCCAGAAATCAGTTAATGAGGACACCGATTTTGATGAAGGGGAAGGGTCCCCATGGTCACCACCTGAAGCTGTCTCATTTGGAGACATCCTAGAAATTTTAAAACAGAGGGGTGGCTAGAAATTCCAGAACCTTTCCTCGGAGGAATCTGTTTAGCTGCAGGCTTTTGGCACCTGCCTGTCTACTTCTTGGGTGACTCCACCCACTGATGAATTCATTCAGTTGATTTCACAGTGGGCATGGAAGACTCCGTACACCATTGAGCCTATCCCTAAGAGACCTGATAAAATAAATTCTGACCCTGAGAATAAGCAGTTCTGGTCCAAGGGGTTAGCTGTGGATGCCATGGTCGTAGCAGCCACCAGTAAAAAAGGAACTCACTGAGGAGAGTTTCTCTGTCCATCCACACAACAGGGAGTCTCAGGCCATGTACAGATTTGGGAATTGGGTCTGCACTTCATCGACCTTCACTATGAGGTCCTTGAATTGAACTGTAGCTGAGTAACTCCAAGAAAAAGTGGCTTCCCAGCTAGCCACCCTGGAGTCTGAGTCTAATTCATCCATGAGGCTAATCGCTCATAAAGCCAAAGGGACTTCCAGAGCAATGGGCACACGGGTAGCCGTAGGTAGAAATGCCTGGATGCACCTATGTGACTATGTGGAATCATTGTCAATGCTTCATTTGATGGAATATCCTTGTTTGGCCCTAAAGTGAAAAAGACTTTGTCCAGGTGTGAGAAGGATGGTAAGACCCTTTCTGGTGTGAGTGTACATTTCTCCACCCGCAGAAGTCCTTTTCTAGGAACCAAGGCAGTGGTGGAAAAATGTGGTTCAAAAAATCCCAAGGTCTTCCAAGACACACATGGAGGCAGTTCCCCCAGGGGCAGAGGGAAGAACCAAAATGGAAGATGCCATCTTCATGGCAGAGGTGCTCTACAAAATAAGGGCTTCAGGGATTTCTTTCCAGGGAATCCCTTTCAGCACTCTTGAAGGAAGGCCCAATTGTCTTCCTCTGGAGGCAGTCGGTGGATGCTTGTCCTTGCACTTAAATGCCTAACTAAACATAATGGCAGATTCCTGTGTGCAACAGATTGTATCTAAAGGCTATATCATTCCTTTTTATCACCATACTCCTATACTCAAGAAAATCTCCAATGTTCCACCCAATCAGAGGGATTTAGCAGTGTGAGAAATTCAAAAACTGCTGGACAAAAGAGTCATCCAAGAAGTCCCGCCAGACCAGAAAGGATCCATAACCTACTCAAGATTAATTTTAGTGTCAAAAAAGACAGGGGACTGAAGACTAGTTTTAGATCTCAGTGTGCTGAACAAATCTGTTTGGCAAACAAAGTTCTGGATAGTCACAGTACAGTTTCTTCTCCCCTTTCTGAAGAAAGATGACTGGATGTGCTCAACAGATCTTCAGCATGTGTATTACCATATAAAGATGGTAATACACATGAAAAAAAATATTTCTATTTCCTGCCTTTCTAAGCTAGAAAAGTCTGTTTTTCAGATATTTGCTGGTACCTGGACTGTATTTAAGCTTCTGTGTTGCCCATACCTTACTTGGATAGAAGGAAGTTACTCTGTTCACCAGTGAGAGTGGGGAGCTTTGAACAGCCTACCTGTCCTTGGAGGAGTGGTTTCAGCCCAGAAATTCTAGTTATATTGGCCATTTTGGGCTAATTACTGTCTCTTTTATCTTTCTGATATAAAAAACGCATTTGTGCAGTTTTGCACATAGCGCAGCAGTAGTTAGCTAGAGTTAAACTATCCCGGCTCCACGGAGTCTGCTCTTCAGTTTTCCCTTAGTACTAGCCAGTTCTTTCAGTTCTAGCACTCAAATCAGCCTGGACTCGCACTTGCTTAAAAAAGTGACAGAAGCACTAACAATCTATAGTACTCAATCCCCAACATTTGTTTGTAGGGAACAGTCAAATTACTCTTCCCCCACCAGCTTAACAATCCCAACATCTGTTTGTAGGGAACAGTCAAATTACTCTCCCCACCAACTTAACAAGAAAAAGTTCCTCAACCCATTTAGGCATGTCCAAAGACCAGTTCCCAGTGTATTTCGCTGTCCACCTGATGAATCTGGGCATCTTGAGGCAATGTCACAACTGCCTCATGTACAAAGACAACCCTCTCCTCCTACCACGAGACCAAAATCTGCAAGAGATGCACTTACACAGCCAAACTTGAAGCAAAGCTCTCTCCAGCCACGACTGGAATAGACAGTCAAGAGGAGAAGGTAACAACCTGCAATACTACACATAGACAAACCAAACTTGCAACTGCAAATCCCACACATAGATACACAGGGTTGGGAGGGTGGCCTAATGGTTAAGGTGTTTGCCTTACAAACACAAGGTGCAGGGTTTGAGTCTCACAAGGGATAATTGGCTAGGCTTACAATGGCTGCAAGGGCAGTTAGCCTAGTACTAACCTATGAACCTATGAACAAAGACATACTCGGAGGCTCTAAATAAAAATCTGTGGAAACAACAGAGACCTCCAAAGCAGACATGCAAGCAACCTCCACCCACAAACACACCACAATCAACACATAACCTCCAAAACCAGTGTGCCACACAACCACAGGCCATAAGGCATAACATCATACCTAACACACTTGTAATAGGAGACTCCATAGTCAGGCACACTGATGTCCCACTCACCAGGCTGGACAAAGAGAATGTTACTGTCAGCTGCTGGTCAGGCACCAGAATCTGCCACATCATGCAGGCACTCAGGTCACTCCATAACAAGTACAAATATGACTCTGACATTGTCCATGTTGGTGTGAATGACCTGAGATGTACTTTCCTGGACTACATGAAAAGAGGCATAGAAGAGCTCTCTGATCATGTAACCAAGGAGTGTATGACCCTAGCCCTGAGTAGCATCTTACATTCACCAAGAATGATACCTCAGTACAAGGAAAAAATTATACATTTCAACAATTGGCTAAGCTTCTGGTGTCATTCAAAAGGGATCCAGTATCTGTCTGCCTGGGATGACATGCTCGACAAGCCACAATGCTTCGCCAGAGATAGCTTGCACCTGTCACCCCTGGGAATTAGGATACTGGCCAAGGCTCTTGCCACCCCCATAGTGCCTTTTTTAGGCAAGGCTCAAAAGACAAACCCACCACCGTAATATGTACCAGTGACAAAAAACTGAGGGTAATGCTGCTCAACGCTGGGAGTTTAACTCTCAAAATGTATTTCCTGCCTTTCTAAGCTAGAAAAGTCTGTTTTTCAGATATTTGCTGGTACCTGGACTGTATTTAAGCTTCTGTGTTGCCCATACCTTACTTGGATAGAAGGAAGTTACTCTGTTCACCAGTGAGAGTGGGGAGCTTTGAACAGCCTACCTGTCCTTGGAGGAGTGGTTTCAGCCCAGAAATTCTAGTTATATTGGCCATTTTGGGCTAATTACTGTCTCTTTTATCTTTCTGATATAAAAAACGCATTTGTGCAGTTTTGCACATAGCGCAGCAGTAGTTAGCTAGAGTTAAACTATCCCGGCTCCACGGAGTCTGCTCTTCAGTTTTTCCCTTAGTACTAGCCAGTTCTTTCAGTTCTAGCACTCAAATCAGCGCCTGCGGACTCGCACTTGCTTAAAAAAGTGACAGAAGCACTAACAATCTATAGTACTCAATCCCCAACATTTGTTTGTAGGGAACAGTCAAATTACTCTTCCCCCACCAGCTTAACAATCCCAACATCTGTTTGTAGGGAACAGTCAAATTACTCTCCCCCACCAACTTAACAAGAAAAAGTTCCTCAACCCATTTAGGCATGTCCAAAGACCAGTTCCCAGTGTATTTCGCTGTCCACCTGATGAATCTGGGCATCTTGAGGCAATGTCACAACTGCCTCATGTACAAAGACAACCCTCTCCTCCTACCACGAGACCAAAATCTGCAAGAGATGCACTTACACAGCCAAACTTGAAGCAAAGCTCTCTCCAGCCACGACTGGAATAGACAGTCAAGAGGAGAAGGTAACAACCTGCAATACTACACATAGACAAACCAAACTTGCAACTGCAAATCCCACACATAGATACACAGGGTTGGGAGGGTGGCCTAATGGTTAAGGTGTTTGCCTTACAAACACAAGGTGCAGGGTTTGAGTCTCACAAGGGATAATTGGCTAGGCTTACAATGGCTCGCAAGGGCAGTTAGCCTAGTACTAACCTATGAACCTATGAACAAAGACATACTCGGAGGCTCTAAATAAAAATCTGTGGAAACAACAGAGACCTCCAAAGCAGACATGCAAGCAACCTCCACCCACAAACACACCACAATCAACACATAACCTCCAAAACCAGTGTGCCACACAACCACAGGCCATAAGGCATAACATCATACCTAACACACTTGTAATAGGAGACTCCATAGTCAGGCACACTGATGTCCCACTCACCAGGCTGGACAAAGAGAATGTTACTGTCAGCTGCTGGTCAGGCACCAGAATCTGCCACATCATGCAGGCACTCAGGTCACTCCATAACAAGTACAAATATGACTCTGACATTGTCCATGTTGGTGTGAATGACCTGAGATGTACTTTCCTGGACTACATGAAAAGAGGCATAGAAGAGCTCTCTGATCATGTAACCAAGGAGTGTATGACCCTAGCCCTGAGTAGCATCTTACATTCACCAAGAATGATACCTCAGTACAAGGAAAAAATTATACATTTCAACAATTGGCTAAGCTTCTGGTGTCATTCAAAAGGGATCCAGTATCTGTCTGCCTGGGATGACATGCTCGACAAGCCACAATGCTTCGCCAGAGATAGCTTGCACCTGTCACCCCTGGGAATTAGGATACTGGCCAAGGCTCTTGCCACCCCCATAGTGCCTTTTTTAGGCAAGGCTCAAAAGACAAACCCACCACCGTAATATGTACCAGTGACAAAAAACTGAGGGTAATGCTGCTCAACGCTGGGAGTTTAACTCTCAAAATGCACTCACTCAAGGCTCTTTTCAAAATGGAGAACATCAATATTTGTGCAATAACTGAGACCTTGTTCAAGGCTCAAGACAGCACCCCAGCAATTCCAGGCTACAACTCATACTACACATTTCAGCCACAAAACCTGGACCAAAACACCAAAGGAGGAGGCGTATCCATATTCATCAAGGATAACTACACCTCCAGACTAGTTGCAAAGTATGATGCCTCAGAGATCATCCAAGTGCAACTGACAATGGGCAAAACTGCAATCCAGATTGTAGTTTGCTACAGATCACCATCCCTGCCCCAAGACCCCACTCCTTGTTCCTTGAGTTACTGGAAAAAATGAGGGTCCAACCAAACACCCTAATACTCGGTGAATTCAATTACCCAAACAACAACTGAGAAAACTACCCAAGAACTAATACCTTTGCTCAATGCTTCCTGGAATATATTAACTCAAATGCCCTGGACCAGCTTATCAACACCCCCACAAGGGGCAACAATATACTAGACCTGGTCATCACCAACATGGGGGACAAGTGCTCCATACCTGAGGTAAATTCTTTGTTGGTTAGATCAGACCACAAACTCATCACCCTCGATATCCACATACCCCCCCCCCCCCAAGGAGACCACAGTGAAAAACTTCTCCAAAGAAAACCTTATGCTACTTAAGACGGAGGTGGCAAACTTCATTACTCCCATGCAGAATGACAATTTGGTTGAATCTGCTGTAGCCTACAAAAAAGCACTCTACAAGTACTTACATGGGTGCATGGACCATGCTATCCTCAACAAAACTAAGACCCATTCCTTCAAAAAAAAAGGAAACCAGTCTGGTGGACCCCAGCCATAAACAAGCTCTATAACAGAAGAAAGACATTATTACAAAAAAGAGTAAAAACCTAGGAATGGAGGAGCTCCCTGGCCAACCTTAGCTAAAAGCTAAGATCCCTTATAAAATCCTCAAAGTCGAGCTTTGAAAGAAAAATCACAACAGACACCAAAGACAACCACAAAGCATGTTTTAGCTGTCAAGAACCTAAATGGCAACTCTGAGATCTGCTCTGAGCTACAGCACAACGGTTCAAAATTCACTGAACCAACTGAAATCGCCATTATACTGGCAGATAGGTTCAGTGCAAACTCTACCCCACCCTCACCCCCTAAAGGGCCCATATCTATACTAGAAGATTGTGCTGCCCCCATAATTACAGACACCCAGGTGAAAATGGCACTTTCTAAAGCAAAAAACACAGCATCCATGGGACCAGACAGCTTCCCAGGCTGCGTGTTACATGAACTCCAAAACAAACTAATCCCTCACCTAAATACCAAGTTTAACCACATCTTCACCTCAGGCTATGTGCCCACTGAGTGGCGCATGGCAACAGTTGTCCCGCTTCACAAGGGAGGAGCCACCACAGACCCCAGGATCTATCACCCCATCAGCTTGATGAGCCTCGTCTGCAAGGCCATGGAGTACATCATCGTGGAACTCATAAACAACAACATTGGGAACCTACAAACCCTAGACCCTACCCAGTTTGGTTTCATAAAGGGGAGGTCATGTCTTCTAAACCTGGTTGACTTTTTCGAGACGGTCACCAAAGCAATCAATGAGGGAAAGGTGGTATGCATGGCATACCTTGACATTGCGAAAGCCTTTGATACCATTCCCCACTCGAGAATTATAGACAAACTCACTAACCTAAATATTAACCCCTACATTACAAGATGGGTTGCTAACTGGCTCACAGACAGAACCCATACAGTGAAAATAGGAAATGCTAGGTCCGACTCCAAACCTGTGACAAGTGGGGTACCCCAGGGCTCAGTCTTGGGACCTCTTTTGATCTGTTTTTACTTTTCCGAGGTACAAGCAAAACCAGAGGGACTATGGCTAACAAAGTTCGCAGATGACTGCAAACTGGGTGCCATAATTAAGACTCCTACTGATGTAGATATCCTTCAAAAAGGTCTCACTGAAACAGATACATGGTGCCAAAATCATGGCCTCAAGCTAAATTCCAAAAAGTGCATTGTCATCCCCTTCAGGAAAAAACAAGTACCTATGAATTACCACATAGGTGGCAGCTCACTTAACAGAGAGTGTGATAAGAGACCTAGGGACCCAGGTGGATAGTAAACTCTCCTTCGATAACCACATCACTAAAGTGGTTAGAAAATCCTTCTACATGGCCCACCTTGTTTGCATCCAGAAAAAAGGAAGTTATTGTCCCCCCTCTACTCATCATTCATTGGACCCATTATTGAGTACAATGCCCCATTCGGGATGTACATTACTAGACACATGCAACAACTGGAGAGGCTTCAAAAATACCTCACCAAGAGGATAACAGGCCTAAAACAGACATCTTATGCCACCAGGCTAAAAAAAACTCCAACTGTACTCGGTTGCATACCGGCTACTCAGAGGTGATCTCTGCCTGACATACAAGGCTATGTCAAACTCTGAATTGCTGGAAATGCTCCACCTAAGGAAAACCCAATTTACCTGAGCTACACACTCTAGGGACCCTAACCTGACCTCAACAATAAACAGGACTTGTTGGAGGGACAGATTTTTGTCCCAGAGACTCCCCCTGCTCTGGAATAAGGTCCCCATATATGTGAGACAGAGCTCCTCATTAGCGCTCTTCAAGAGGAATCTTGATGACTGGATGGGGAACAGGAAATTAACCCTGGGAATCACTTCTGTGGCCCTGCTTGACAGAGGCGCAGGTAACTAAATCACATGGGAGGCACAAGCCGAAACATTTTGGCTAGGCTTAATATGACGCAAATTAACTAAGTCAGCAGACAATGGCAAACTGTGGCTTTATTAGACTCATATAAAAAAACATAGGTAGTCAAAAGCAATAAACCGGTTTCAGCTAACACTATTACTTAGCCTTCATCAGTGTAAAAAGTGAATGATTTTAGAGACATTTAAATATTCATGTGAATGCATTTTTAACAACCATTGGTTCCTCAGAAATTTACATTTAATCCGGGTGAAAATAATACACCCAATTTAACTATCCATTTCTTTTCCTTCACATTTATAAGGCTATGCCAACCTGCTTTAGTAGCCCTATTGCCCAAGATTTTATCTATAACTGTGAATTTAAAGGAAGCACTGGGATGTTTATTGGTATGTCTAAATAAGGCATTAGTAGGTTTTTTATTCCTAATTTCACATAAATGTTCAGAAATACGGATGCTTAAAGGTCTAGAGGTCTGACCAACATAGAATGCAGAGCAAGTACAGGTAGCTAGGTAAATCAGTCAATCAGACCCACAGTTAGCAAAAAAAAACAGATATCAAAAACATTGCCTGTATTATGGCTAGTAAACTCCTTTGTCTTGCTAACATTCTTACAATGAGTACAGTGACCACAGGGTACACAACCTACTAGAGGATACCCAGTCAACGTTCTTTGATTAAGATTATTGGGGCCTCTGAGAATGTGCTTATAGTGGCTTAGCTGGGAACCAATATTCCTTCCCTTATGGAATGAAAACAGACACCTTTCACCCAAAGTCATGGAAAAGTATTCATCAGCCTGTAATATGTTCCAATGTCTCTGCACGCTATTAAGTAAAAGATCTGTATTTCTGCCATAGGTGGTCACTAGGCGGGTGACTGCTTGATTATTCAGTGTTTTTTGTTTGTACTGTAAAGTCTCCCGGCTGTCTATAATGGAGACAGAATTGCTAGCACTTAGGACATCCCCCATAGCATAACCCCTAGCCTTAAATCTAGAAATAGGATCCTGCTTATGATGTTCATAGGTGTTATCCTCTGAACAGATACGTTTAATTCTAAGAAACTGGGACTTGGGTATGTTCCTGAAGACATGGGGTGGATGATAGCTGGAGGCATGGAGAAGGGAGTTGTACTGAGGGTACTTACAATATACCTGTGTCACTAGGGTATGATCCTCATTCCTCATAATTAATACATCCAAAAATGTAAAACTCTGGAAATGGTAATTAGCTGTGATTGGTTGGGTGAAAGGTGTCTGTTTTCATTCCGTAAGGGGAGGAATACTGGTTTCCAGCTAAGCCACTATAAGCACATTCTCAGAGGTCCCAATAATCTTAGTCAAAGAACGTTGACTGGGGATCCTTTAGTAGGTTGTGTACCCTGTGGCCACTGTACTCATTGTAAGAATGTTTGCAAGACAAAGAATTTTACTAGTCATAATACAGGCAATGTTTTTGATATCCATTTTTTGCTAACTGTGGGTCTGATTGGCTGGTTTACCTAGCTACCTATACTTGCTCTGCATTCTATGTTGGTCAGACCTTTAAGGATCTGTATTTCTGAACATTTAAGTGAAATCAGGAATAAAAAAAACTACTAATGCCTTATTTAAACATACCAAGATACATCCCAGTGCTTCCTTTAAATTCACGGTTATAGATAAAATCTTAGGCAATAGGGCTACTAAAGCAGGTTGGCATAGCCTTTTAAATGTGAAGGAAAACAAATGGATAGTTAAATTGGGTGCATTATTTTCACCTGGATTAAATGAAAATTTGTGAGGAACCAATGATTGTTGAACACGCATTCACATGAATGATATTTAAATGTGTCTAAAATCATTCACGATTTACACTGATGAAGGCTAAGTAATAGTGTTAGCCAAAACCAGTTTGTTGCTTTTGACTATTTATGTTTTTTGTAGGAGTCTAATAAATCCACAGTTTGCCATTGTCTGCTAGCTTTGTTTTTTTATGTTATGCTTTTGGAGCCTTGCAGCTGCCATACGTGCAAGAAAAATTTCACTTTAGGCTTAATTATGCCCTAGGACCAATAGCCTAGTACCTACCTATGAACTTATGCACACTCCAGAAAGTTCCTCCACTTCAGACTAGGAGGCAGCCATTACTATTTCAGAGCACTGCCTTTTGGTCTCACCACAACCTCCATGGTGTTCACCAAATGCATGGCAGTAGTAGCAGCTCACTTGAGAGGGCTCCTCCTCTCTCAACTAGTCTTGCAAACTCTAGGATTGATGGCAGCCTCAATAACTCTAGTTCCTCCAGCCAGGTTTCATATGAGAATTTTGCAATGGCTACTATCCTTCACCAACCCTTTTCAGACCAAATTCTGATCACCAATTATTGCAAGAAGGATCTTCTTTGGTGTATGGATTCTGAACAAATTCTCTGCAGTCACCCATTTGTTCTTCCACACCCCAAGGCCATAGTGACCACGGACATCTCTCAGATGGGGTAGGGACCATTTTCTGGGCAAGACTGTCCAAGGCACTTCGTCCCCATTGGAGGCCAACTTGCACATCAATGTCCTGGTGTTGAGTGGTGCTTCTAACATTGCAGGCCTTACAGCCAGCTCTTCCTCAGGGGACAATTGCAGTTCAAACAGGCAATATGTCAGTAGTTTTTTACATCAACATGAAGGGAGGAACCAAGCCTTACCACCATTGTGAAGAAGCCCTCAGAGTGTGGCAGTCTGCAATCTCTTCCAACCACTTTCTAACAGCAACGCACCTTCTAGGGAGTTCCAATGTGATAGCAGACAAGCTGAGCAGATGTATCCTTCAGTCTCATGAGTAGTCACTCAATCCAGAAGTGGTGAAAAGGATCTTCTGTCTATGTGGTCAACCTTGCTGTGACCTGTTTGCTTTCCCCTAAACTACAAGTCCAGAAATTACTTTGCCCTGATTCCCCCCGTCGGGGAAATCACCAAGAGATGCTCTCCTCCAGAGCTGCCCCCCAGTCTCCTGTACACTTTCCCCCCATCCCTCTAATTTCAAAATTATTACAGAAAGTACTCAGGATGAAAATCACAGTAATCCTCATTGTACCTTTTTGGTCTCTATAGATTTGGTTCCCCTTCCTTTGGGCTTATCTAATTCGACAACCTTGCATTCTAGACCCAGTTCCAAAACTTCTGTCCCATCCAGACAGTCTCGTTCATCCAGACATTTTGAACCTCAAGCTGACAGTGTGGTTCCTCCAATTCCATTAGTTGCCAGGCATCCTAATATTTCCTCCCCAGTGCGCCACATCCTCTGATCAGCTCATAAACCTTCCACTTAAAAACTGTACTCTAGCAAATAAAAGAGATTTACCATTTGGGCCCATGAAAAACAAATGTGTACATGTTTAAATACTTTTCTGCAAACTTGATCTGGGGTAATTGTGCGAGAGCGATTGTGGGTAGAGGTGAAGCTTTAGAGTTTTTGGCTGGTACGAGCTGCAGTAACAGTCAAGTCAGTTCTGATATGGTAATCAAACCCACCTGTAAAGGATAAATGAAGATAGACAACACAGATGGAATGTTATAGTAAGTACATAATTTATTAATGCTTTTCCATGGTAATTTATATAAAAATTAACAATATAAAAATAATTATACATAAAATAACTAAGTATAGCAGGTGGATTGAGCATACACATGATATTATATATATATATATATATATATATATATATATATATATATATATATATTTTTTTTTTTTTTATGTCTAACTGTGGGCATCAGTAAAATTATCTTTTTACAATTAAACATTTATTTTCAGAACTGTCATGTCACACATATATATGGTTAACTGCTCAACTCTAATGTATCTATATAACTAATGAGCTTGTCTGAGAAATACACCATCTGTTGCCCAGCCTTCCCTGTGGTAACTGGTGTAAGTTCATGGCCATAATACAGGTGAGCCAGGGCTCTACTTTAGCACACTCCAAATTTTATTAATGCTGTTCCACTCAATTTTTAATAAAAAATAATAATGTAGAAATAATTATACATAACAATAACTATGTATAGCAGTGGATATCATATGAATTATTTGTGCAACTGAGTGTATCCTGACAATTATGTTTCTGTAATTAAAATGTTAGTCATATACGCAACTAACATAACACAAGTCAAGCTGAAAAACTGAATACATTTTTGATGGCTGCCAGCCCAGCTATCTGGAATTTTGTAAATAATTCAATGTCATTTGTGAATAGTAATATGATTTGTATGCTTGCCTTACAAATGTAAGAAAACTATATGTTCTGTACTGAGCTTCAAGAATGTAACCACAGTGTACCCTGCTGGAAAAGAGCAGAAATGTGTATAAACTACATGCCCATGCAAATGTATGTTTTGATAGTAAGAAGCTGGAACATACAGAGTTAACTTGCAAACCCTCAAAAAAATAAGCTGACATTGTTTACGATTGTGTTATCTCTCAGTTTCAGCAGGAAGACAGAATGTCTACAGCTAGAGTTTCTTTCTATTGTCCTAAGACAGAAATAATTACTAGGTTTAAAATGTAAAAGTATTAATTGTTTTACAGCTTCCAGTTTCAGGCAAGCTTCTAAGAGATAAGTGTCAGATTTTAAGAGATACGTATTTTTCACAGAGACATGTTGAATTCTGTTGGTTCCTGTTAGCCTGGGAACTAAAGGCAGAAGTGACAAGAATGATGTAATCTGAGATGACCCAGCAGAAATGTTTGATAGTAATTTAAGAACTATCTCAGAGAAGAAGTCTGTACATGTTGTACTTGTCTCTGGATCTGAACACATAAATCTTTAGCACTTCTCATCTGCATTTACTTTGCTCTAAAAGTAAGACTTAGATCATAGTATTTCTCGTAGAGATAGATAGGAATATAGTAAGATCAGTCTAGTTGTTTTCTGTATTTATGTGAGGCTGTCCTGCAATGTTGCTTTAAAGTATTTCCTGTGATTTTGAACTCTGTTGTCACTATATTGAGTTATTGAGTATTGTCTTGTTCTTTTATTATTTATTATTAAATATATTTAAACCTTTTAATTGTGGCTGGTTTGTTAGATATATTTAAGCCCTTAGAGTACTTGCATATGTATTTGGTAACACTGTACAGGCCACTCCTAAATAGCCTTCAAGTCTTGGACACACCATTTGGATAATAGTAACATTGCACAGTAGAATTTGCACCCTTTGGGAAGGACCTTATAGTAGCTGATAAGAGCTGGCACTGCTAACTACCTTATAGTCTGGGCAGAAGGGGGCATAGCTAGTAAACCTGTGCCAGTTTTCCCCAGGAGTGTCTGTGTGTTTGTATATAGATCAAATCTCAAAGTTTGTGTGTGTCAGCTGCTTGGGCAGGGACATGAAGCACTGCTTGGACAGAGAGGGTGCTGGACGTTTTGGCTTGACCACTTGGATGAAATCACAACCCTATAGCTGTGCCTGTGGGGAGTCTTATTGGGGATCAGGAGAAACCAGCCCCAGACTGTGATATCTGTGTGCTCTTAAGGGAAATTGTACTCAACTGTGTGTGTACTTGTCATCCTCCCAATGTGCATGTCCCACACTGGTGTTAGTGGTGAAGATTGAGGATCCTTGATTATTGGGCCAGTGCAGGGGCATCACAGTATTCTTTGTTCTGACCCAGAACTTGGAAATCTTTTGTGCAAGTAATACAAGTATATGCATTTCCATTATATTGTCACACATTACTCCTGCATCACACATGAGAATGCATAAACTAGGACATTGTCTGGAAACACACATACATGGTTAACCACTCACTCTTTAATGTGTCTTTATAATTAATGAGCATGTCTGACAAACACTTCAAGGAGGCAAAACACCTACATCTAAGAATATGTATTCTCTAATTTACATAGGTTTGAATTCCACATTGTACAAATTACTTTTATCAGTATTTAGACCCGTACAAAAATGTGTCAAGTCATAAAATTTATAGCCCCCAATACATGTCTGAAAAGTCAAATCATCTAACAGATATAGCAGCAGTCAAGCCATAAATTAATGCCAACTGTCACATTATCCTTCCTATTTCATAAACTGCCTTCCTCACTGTCTGGTATTGTTATTCTCTGCTTAACACTATGCAGATGTGATTGGCATGGTTGTGCAGGTTTGCACACTAGCAGTAAAACTCAATATCATGAACTGTTGAGAAAGCACTTTAACTGTTGTTGGACGACCTATGCAGACATGGCAGGAGCTAGGAAGGGAGATGCCCAATTTAGGGATTAAAGAAAGGGTGTAGAGGGGTCCAGAATTTTGATTGCACTCCTTGTAAAGTGCCACAGCCATGGGTGAGGGTTGGAACAGTCTAGCCAAGGCTGTTTCTAGTGGATTGCTTCCCAGTCCATGACATCTCATGCACTGGGGAGCAATGCAGGCACCATTGAAATGGTCTGAAAAGGAGCAAGCAGGAACAATTCAAACAAGTGGCTGGATGAGTTTAGGACTGCTGACATCCCACAGTTGTGTAAATATACAGATAAATATACTTTAAATTATATGCAAAGCTGGCGATAGCTAAGACTAATATACATAATTCTCTTCTCTTTTTCTCTCCTCTTTATTTTACACCTACCCAGGAGATTTCAGCAAACAGAGAGGCCCATGCTGAACACCTAGAAAGACTGAGAGAAGCAAGGGGTATGTATGCAGCACCAATTAACGATTATTTTATTACAGGTATTGCTTTTCCATACAGTATTAGTAAATTAAGCATGCATATCTTAACTGTAAAATCAAGCATACATGCTTCAGTCTGTATCTCAAGGTAATTGGAGAAGTCAGTTGTAATAGTGTATTCAAATACTGTAGGTTCAAATCCCACACGTAACAAATACATACAAACATAATATTAAATAATCATTTTAACAAAATAGGCATAAATGCATGTTGCTAACTTAATCTGAAATAATTTTAAAAACTTACATGTAATATATGCATATTTCAGTGATTATTTGGAACAATTCTTAGTCGTATTTTGGATTTTTAATAAGTACAGTTAACATAAAAGTAAAAATATATTTTTATTGCAGTCATGTATTGTATGTGATATTTGATGGTTCTAATTATCTTTTTTTCTCTTACCTCACCCCTTATCTCTCTATTTTATTTTATATGTGTGACCACACTATTCTGATATCATACTTTTCTGACAGCTGACAAAATGATTTCCAGGGCAGGGAGTTAGCCCAACAAGTGCGACTCAGCCTGCCACCTTTATAATGGCTGCTGCACAAACACCCAGCACATCTAGGAAGAAACCTGGCAGTACTGCCGCTGTGGTCCCTACAGTACCTGGGCCCTCAGGTAGCACTCCCAACATCTTCTCCTAAACAACAATGATGATGTAATCCTTTATAAAGTGTTCAGCAACAGTTTCAAAGTCTTATTTGTGCTGTGGTGCTTGCATTATGTACTGTGTTCTCTAGCTTGTGTAAGTACTTAGGTAGGGGTTCTAATCTCACTGCAGTCATTTGGTGTGTGTGTGTGTGTGTGTGTGTGTGTGTGTGTGTGTGTGTGTGTGTGTGTGTGTGTGTGTGTGTGTGTGTGTGTGTGTGTGTGTGTGTGTGTGTGTGTGTGTGTGTGTGTGTATGTGTGTGTGTGTGTGTTTGTGTATGTATGTGTGTGTATGTGCGCCTATTCAAAAGAACATGATTCTGTATCCTACTGTCAGCAATCCAGTCCCATGGAGAATAAAAATGTTCACAGTTGTACATGCCTACACAGCCATTTCATGCAGGCATTCCAACATCTTCCCCCAAGCATACACTGCTTATGTCATCAGCTATGAAGTGTTGTCCAACACTAAAAAAGCTAATCTTGTGCTGTGGCACTTGTGGTAAGTATTGTCTTCTGTAGTTAGGTAGGGGTTCTAGTCTCACTGTAGTCAATGTATGTGTGTGGCTGTTTGTGTTCAGTTAGTTCACATCCTGGAGACCATTTTAGATGGCATGTGAGACACTCATATTACAATTTTCTTCTCACCAGGCACTGCTGATGTCATCAGCTATGAAATGTTGTCTGACTCTACAAAAGCCAGACTTGTGTTGTGGCAATTGTGATAAGTACTGTGCTCTATAGATAGGTAGGAGTTCTAATCTCAGTACAGTTAATTGGTGTGTGAGTGAGTTCACTCAACAATTAGTCTAGTAAAAAATGTAGAATATCATGCGAGTCCACAGTTATGTCAGAGACTTCTCCAAACATTTTCTTGTTAACATGACTTGATGATTTCATCTTCTATAAAGTTCACTCTAGCACTATTTAAGTCAAATGTGTGCTGTGGCAGTAGCTTTAAGTACTGTGTTCTCCAGCTTCTGTAACTAGATAGTTAGGGGCTCTAATATGATAGCAGTCAACTTGAGTATGTGCTCATTTAAATAATGTTTTTGAGACAATTTTATACTGTGATGTGACTCCTCATCTGTATTAGATACTCTTCCCAACATCTTCTTCTTAGCATACAATGATGTTATCATCCTGTATAAAGTACACCATGACACTGTCAAAGTCTGACATATGTGGTGGTGCTAGTCTTATATTGTATGGATTCCAGCTTTTATACCTATACAGGTTTAATGTTCAAGTCAGACCCAATCAACTACTGTGTGTGTGGTTGATGGTACATTACAATCATTGTATGATCTTTTGAATTTCTTTTCATTTAACTACCACTTAGGAAAACCTTTAACATAGCCCGATGAATCCAACATCCCTCTTTTCCTTCTGGCCACATAGCATCCTTCCTGCAGTGGATTGGAGGATGTCCTCATCTCAAAGATACATAAACACATCATGAAGCAGAGTCCTTTCATAAACCACTGCAAACAATTTCCATACCACTGGATGTGTGATTGCTAATTCTGTCATGGGGTGGTGTGCATGTCACATATGGACAGAGGCAGTATGTAATGCAATCAAATACAAACATACGCACATAGCCTTACTATCTTCCATCATATAGATACAGCGATTTTGGTTTAAATAGTATAATAATGGCTAGGATTTTATATGATGTTGGCCATTAGCATAGTGATGTCCTATGACCCTATGAACATTTCACATGCCAATATTGCTGTCATTCTCATGTCTATGTTGAGGTGTGGATGTATGGTGGCTCTACAAGAGGATATTACAAACTGTGATGTGAATGTAATGTATTGATGGCCATCGATGTCATTTGTTGACATATTCCTTCCACAACAGCTGTAGTAATATGCCTCCTGGGAACTGCTGGCATGAGATGATACTATATACATTGCTGGCTTAGTAAGGCATGTGGTTTTGTAGTGGAGCTTATCAACATTCTACACAGTTCTCATTCAACCATCACAGTGACACTTGCAGTATGGCAAATGTGTGCATGTGGATACTCACCATCATTAAATGATCTGTGACATTCATCAATATAACATCATACTGATTACATGCGCACATAAGTCTTGTTTCATCCACATGTAATGCTGTTATATACATAAACATATCAGAAGTTTTGATTCAATTGCAACCTTGTAGAATTCATTGTATCCACAATTGTGTTGCTATTCCCAAGGATTATTGAGGTGGTCCCCAGCAGCACTGTGTGACTATCAGCATCTATGACAGTAACTGTTCTGCATGATCCACATCCACCTCATTTGTAATGTGTCCAGATATGGTATCAGGCAGCTCACACACAGCTTTCCAATGAAAAACAAACAGGCATATGATGTGCAATTGATGTAATTACCTGACATAGGTAGAGTTGTATGACTGTGTGAACAGTACCACTGTGTGGCATATGATGTATGCCCAAGGCTATATTTGAAGATGTTGTCACAAATCACTTTTAAATAAGTATGAAATGTTAAAGGGAATACACATGTAAGCTGTTTGTGGATGCAAACACCCATACTTAACCAGAGAAAATAGACAATCTGCTAGCTGACAGTTTGGATCGAACATCATTCCATTGGCAATCAGCCAAAGTATACATGCAAACATTACTCAGTGTATTTTCTCAGGACAGCAGCTTATCTGTGTGCTCTATAAGGCTAATAACACAGAATCAATGGGTCCTGACAACATCCCAGTTTGCCTATTCAATAACTTGAAACCTGACCTAGCAGACATTGTTGGATCCCTATTTAAACACAGCCTCCACAGAGCCTATGTTCTGGCAGAAAGGTGTACAGCAACAGTCATCCTTCTGAACAAGGGGGGAGCATCACTTGATCCAGTGAATTATAGATGTATAATCCTGACTTTCCTCATCTGTGAGGCAGACCAAGGAATCATCATGGACCTTATCAAAAAAGACACAGGTAATCTCCCAACTGTGTACCCAACACATTTTTGATTTATTAAGGCTATGTCATGTCTGTTGAATCTGGTTGACTTCTTCAGAAGGTCACCATGGGCATGCATGAGGAAATGACTGTCATCCTGCATAACTTGAGCTGGCCAAGGCATCTGACAAAAATCCATACTCCAGTATTACAGAGAAATTGTCTCAAGTGGGCATAAACACATAAGTCACGAAGTGGGTAGACAAATTGATCACAGACAGGACACATACTGTTGAAGTGTGTGAATTCACCTCTAGCAAGAGTCCAGTGACCAGGTCTGTACTGCAGGGTTCTGAACTAGGCCCTTTCCTGTTCAGTATTTAATTTTCAGAAGTCAAGACAAACATAGACAGCCTTTGTCTAACCAGCTTTGTGAACAACTGCAAATTGTGGACAATCACTGAATCCAAGAACTCTATTGATATACTGCAGAAAGTATTAACACACACACATGATTGTTGCCAGAGCCATGGAGACACACTAGATGAACAAAAAAGTAAAATATTCCCTTTTTGAAAGCACATACACAAGCTAATTGCAATATAGACAGAACATTCATATGAATAGACCAAGTTGTACATGACCTTGATACCCAGGTGAATTGTAATCGGAACTTCCACCAGCATGTGACCACAGTGGTGACAAACCCTTGTATGTAGCACTCATAAGTATGGGCAGGCCATCCACATCAAAGGGCATTATAGTTCCATTGTTCTCAGCCCTCATCACACCAATACTTTAGTACAATGCACCCTTTTGCATGTATCTCACCACACATCTGCAACAGTTGGAGCAACCCCTGAGTTATCACACAAAGAAAATACATGGTATAAACAACAAGTCCTATGCAGAGAGATTAAAAGCTGTTTCACCATATTATATCTCCTACAGACTACTAAGGGTTAATCTGTGTCTGGCCTACAAGGCAGTCTCCAATTTGGCCATGATGTAAATGTTATACTTTGTTAACACAAACTGCACAAGGGTCAATTGTTCCAAGGATGTTAACTGAGCCTCTGACATAATAAATCATGCTGTAGAGATAGATACATTTCTCAGACACTAATCCTTCTCTGTAACAAGCTTCCCAGTCATGTAAAACAAAGGCATTGCCTGACCATCCTCAAGTGCAACCTAGATCAATGGATGGCTAATTATGATTGTACTCCTGTTGTGGCAGCCATGTTCCTCATGGGTAGAGGCAGTTGGTACTACATAACATAGCATAATCTCACACCTGTGTGCACATCATTCAAATAGCTATTTATAATTGTGAAACCCATGTTATACATGGCTGGAATCTTATGTGATCTTGGGAATTTAGCCTAGCACTTTCATATGCACCTATAAACCTATGTGCAGTTGTATCCTAGGTTCAACTGTAGTGTGACTGTACAGCATCACAGACATACAGGTAGATCATGTCAGCATTACCACTTGATAGTTTACATGAACTGTTATGCATGCATGTCAGAATTTCATGGTAGTATAGAAGTGTTTCCATGGCAATGTCAGGGTGGCAGTGATCATGTGGCACATCTTGAGTTTGACATGTGCTGATATATAGTGTACTCCATGTATCGTTTGATATGTGAGCAGTATCACAGTGACAGTATCCTTATTCATTGATACTACAGTCTGCAGTGCTGAAGTTTCTGTGTACATGGGCATACTGATACATTGCCATCAGTCTCACATATTGCTATACCATTCATTATAACAGATCACTTCTTAATTCACATATCAATTGCAAGTGCTGCAGACAATATCCATTGATATTACCTGTTTCAGATGAATGCAATACACAGTGTATGTGGGGAATCTACTGATAATAGCTTGCTCTTTTTAAGTGATGTTATCCAAATGGCCTCAGCAACAGCAAGCTGCCATAGAGAGTTGCTTACTCTGCTATATCATTAATCATGATGCAATGGGAAAAACTAAGTGATGCACATAGTTCTCTGCTGAAATGTTGGCACTCAAAATGCTGAGTGCCGACAAGCTAAAAAAGAAAGGTTAGAAAACCCCGGAAAAGTTCTTATCTTGAAGATTACTCCTCTCCTTTAAATTTCTTTTTTTGCAGGGGGCAACCCTCCATCCCCAGAACTTATATATACCAACTTCAGGACTGGCATATTTTGGAGAAAAGGTAATATTCTGAGAAATGGACATCTCAAACTTGGTATATGTAAGTCCATTTTTTCTGCCATTCATGTTCCTTGTTTCAGGACTCGCTCTAGTGGGCTCCAACATTTAACATGGCTACCAGTGCATACAATACGGGAGAGGCTATATCAGTCAATAATACTGACTAGGAGAACCTGTGTATAGAGTAAGAAACAAGAAACCAGATACTGACACACATTTTGCAGTAGACAAGAAGTGCATGGTCCCTTGATATGTCCATTCATTTATGTATAGCTGCAAGTCTTAGCTATATTACAATTTACACACCACAGCCCTTGTAACAATGACCTTCAACATGTTTATGAACTGTTAAATTCATTCACTGCTTTTGCCCTTGCTCTTTCTTCAGGAATACCATTGAAATCATTCCTCACCCTTTCTCTGAAATAATAGCTCCTCATACAATCTATCAGAGACCTACCTTGTTTGTGTGTTTGCACAAGTGTTTTTTATTAGTATTATTATGATACCTGCTTGAATTTTAGGTGATTTCCTTAGAAGCTTTTAAATATTTTTATTATATCTTCCCTTACATCATTTTCATCATGGCGCTACAGCATTTTTAAATGAAGTCTTACCAGGTGTCTATAAATCGGAACCATAACTTCTGCTCCTTCTATGCTTATCACACAGTTTTCACCCTTCCTTACTGCCCTTTTCCCTTTTCACTCCTTTTGTTTAAGATATCAGCTAAGTCTAATCCCTAGTCTCATTCAGCTGCTATCCTCCCACACAATGTCTTTAACCTTGGGATTCTGCTGCTCATATGCATTTACAGTACTATTCAGCTGAATATAACTTAACTATGTTGCTTCAGTAGGAATGGGATTTTTTCATATTTTTTTACTTTTTGTCCTAGAAATTCTATTTCATAACTTTCTGTCATCACTACAGTATCCCACAGAAATACAGTGATAAGAATCAGTTTGAGTATGGACCCTGTGATTCTCCACTGGTT
Source organism: Protopterus annectens (assembly GCF_019279795.1). Lineage (NCBI taxonomy): Eukaryota > Metazoa > Chordata > Ceratodontiformes > Protopteridae > Protopterus > Protopterus annectens. The sequence goes on along the minus strand of NC_056732.1, from coordinate 488,449,866 downwards.
ACTATTTTTTCCATATAAAGTCATGCTATCTAATCACAATTTTGTATATGCACTATCTGGTTCAGTTCAAGCATTTTTTTCTGTTTCATCTCTAGTGGGATAATACTTTACCCATAGACTAAGCATCTATGCTAATTGCTTCACCGTTGACAAAGTCTAGGACACGTACTCTCCTCCCCTTTCTTAGTTCCCAACACAACTACCTTAATAGCCATTTTCTAGCTGGCTCGAATATCTAAAGTTCTGTCTTGTGCATTTTCAACTCCCCCCCCCCCCACACACACACACAACCACTTCATCCCTCACTCTAATTACCCCTTTTCCTAGTTTCTCGGCTCAGATAATTCATATCTTACTCCATCCTTTGCAAGCTATGCACCCTCCTACTTCCCAAACTCAAAGTTCCTCTAGGATTACCTCTTATCCCTTTGAAGGTACTGTGAATTCAAAGTACACTACAATCATGTTCCACCACATACTTACTGTATGTGGCTCACTGCACAAACTTTATTTTTTGAATGCATACCAGATTAAATCTTATCTCACTGTGGAAAGTTTTCATGTGTGAATGTATTTCTGAAGAACCGTGTATATACTCTTTAGTAATGGGTTAGTAACGTGCAAATAATTTAATGTATTCTTTCTTAAGACTTAAACAACTTAATTTGGATAGAATATTGTAAAACTCACTTGAAATGAAAATAAAAATGAAAATGTGACTTGTACATAATTTTGGGCTATGAAATGAACTATGTGTCTTCCATGTAATGTTGTGTGATATGCACCCAGGTCATGGTTAAAAAGGGTTCAAAGACCAGTCCACCTACCCATTTAACAAAAACAAATACATAGATATATCCGACCAAGTAGTCTTGTGGAACATTTCATGTGGGGCATTGTCAGAAGACAACTGATTACAGATATTACTTAACATTTTCGTAAATAAATACTTTTGTCTTAAAATACTCTTGACAGACACAGTTAATAGTCTGTGTCATCTTTTTATTTGACAGATACTGTGTGCAGCAGGATTTTCATAAAATTAATCTTTCCATAGCATGGAGCTGTGCTACATAATACATTTTTGTTATGTTAAATACTACCTAGCCCATCCAGAATAAATTATTGTTTACCTGTGTTACTTGTGTGCTTCTGTGTATGCAATGCTGCGGATCCACATAAAATCCAAGTGTGCACTATTCACACCACAGAAGCCTGTGACTAACTACACATTGCAGTGCAGCTCTTGTATCAATGCATTCATTACTATTAATTGTGAATGCGCACATAAATGTCAAATAATCTGACTCACATGTGCAGTAACCGTCTACATTTGAAAAGCAGCAGAAAGTAGTGAAGCCAGTGGAAAAGGACAGCATGTATCATCACCTTATTCTCTATGCTTTGCCCACCATTAAAGCACTTATACATAGATGAGTAACCCAGATACCCTTACTGGCAATGACTGCAATAAGTATGTGTGACATAGTGATATGGATCTCAAATGGCGGTGTTTATTTGAACATAAAAGATGTATTAGGAGCATATGTTCATTTTAAAAGACAACAAAGTTGAGGAAATATCAGAGCTGCACATTTTAGGCTTGTGCCATGGCACTTGCCTTAAGTACAGAGTTCTCTAGCTGCTGTACATACTTAGGTAGGGGTTCTAATCTCACTGCAGTCGACTTGTGTCTGTGTGTACTCAGAAGAGTGAAACTGTGTATGCTACTGCCAGCAGTTCCGTAGAGTATAACTATTTGGCTTTACTGAAAAAGCTCACCCAGACTCTGTCACACTTTCTGTCAGGAAAAGGTTAGCTTGCTTTTGCTTTCTTATATTTTGTAATACGTTATTGCCTTTTCCTATTTGTATACTGTGATTTGTTTTGTTTTTTTTGCACTGTGTTTTATTTGTATTCTGCTTTTAATTGCATATTAAAACTAGGAAAAAGACCACAGTTGTCTCTCTTGTGAGTCGCACATTAATTTTTCCCACCCTTCTTCCCTGGTGCTTTTGTGATCTTAAACACAACTGTCTTTCAAGTTACCTGCCCTTTATGTTAATTTGATGACATATCTCCTTCCCTCTCCCCTTTTATTGGCTGTTGTGATTAAGCAAAAAAATTATCATTTTGTGAAATCACTCCCCTTCAACTATTTAAATTTATTGGCCATCCCAGTGCATTCCATAGAACTAGAATACAAAGTGGCCAACCCTTTTCAATCTATCTTTCTCTTTTAAAATTAGTGGCTCTCCACTTAGACAGCTAAAGTTTTGGTTACCCCCTCTTTCATATATAACTGCTTAGTGCACACTGCAGTGCTTAGGATATTAACCATCTTTTTCCATCTTATCTTTAATATCTGCAACATCTACTCCAAGACAATCAATTATTGGAGAGTCCACATTCTGCCTCTCAGCAGTCATCTTGGAATTAATGCTTCTGTTTTCTCCTAGTAAGAGCAGGAGCAAAGGGGCATTATTTCCTGGGGACTGCTGATTACCAGGAAGCCTAATTAACTGCTTCATAGATGACAGCTTGGCATGTGTGCTTTTATTCTGCTCCTGATGAGAGAAGAAGCAGAGTGCACTGATTCCTGACTGTTTCTGGTTGGGCAATGACTGTGCTTAACATTCCTGATTGGTCTGGTTGCTATTCAAGGCATCTGTCAGGAAAAGGCTACAACAAGCCTACAGACTCTTGCACCATCTGAGACAAGACTGTGAATCACCAAACAGGCTGTGGCTTGCTTCTCATCTTGGGATTGGTGCTCATGTTTTGCTTCTTGTGAGAGAAGAAGCAAAGGAGTATTATATCCCAACAGAGTGAAGATGTGGTGAAACCAGCATTAGTAGCACCCGGCAGAAGCCATTCATGCGACTCCTCTTGTTTCATCATTCTTGGCAAACTAATTCTTTGTTATCAGTAAGTACTGCTTGATTTGTTTATAACTTCATACTATCTGCCTAAATACTTCTTTAAACTGCCAGGCTCTACTTATTAGTCAGTGTTTGGCAGTGCCCTGTATAGACACAGACACCTTGATTGAAATTTTTCCTGTAAAAGCATGATTGAAATTTCACCAATATCTAGTTGCTCACAGGACAACTAGTTTGTAGTGAGAAGCACTGCCAGAGTTGCAAACCAGTTACTCCTGACATTGCTATATATATATATTTGCATTCTGTCTTATCAATAAAAAAGGGTAAGTTGCCATGGATATGAACTTTTCAGCTATCTCCCTTACCAGCTTTGTGTATGTGGGCATCCTGAGGTAATATAGAAATTGCCTCTGATTTACTGACAACCAGTTAATTCTCAAACAAACTGATATAGCATGTGTGGGAGATGTACTTACACAATGTCACTGGAGGCAAAGCTCTCACATAAACGTACTCCTAATGTCAATAAGGTTGTCACTAGTACACATACTGCATCCATCACACACGATTCAAAGCAGCAGACATATAGACCTACATATGATGTGGCACTTAAATATAACCTTCCTAGACTCCCAAAGGCCTCCTAGACAAAGTACACATAACAAATACCCTCAGCAGCCCCAGATGGAGGGTGGTATAATGGTTAAGGAGTTTGCCTTACAGACACAAGGTGAAGGGTTTGATTCTGACATGTCTAGACTTAAAATTGCCCACAAAGGCAATTGGCCTAGTACTAATCTATGAACCTATGAAATGCAGTCTTTCAAAACAACACATACAGCCACATCTCATGGAGCCTCTACTTCTAACCCCATAAGGCAAACCACCGCACAATCCAACATTCTGGTCATTGCAGACTCTATCATGAGACACACTGATGTCCCTCTCACCAGGATGATTAAGGAGAAAGTCAGAGTCAGTTGCTTATCAGGGGCTAGGATCTGCCACATTATGCACGTACTCAGGTCATTTTACCATAAGTACCTGTATGACTCAGTTATAGCTCATGTGGGTGTAAATTAATTGAGACATACCTTTCTATACTATATGAGGAGAGACATCATGGAGCTCTTGGAATATGTCCCCCAGGCTGATATGAGCCTAGCACTGAGAAGCATTTTACCTTCTCCAAGGATGATGCCACAACGCGAACAAAAGATGGTGGACCTTAATAATTGGCTTAGTTTCTGGTGCCATTCTAAGAGGGTGCAATATCTGTCAGCATGTAAGTAGATGGTCAGCAGACCACACTGCTTTGCCAAGGATGCTCTTTACCTCTCCCTTCTAGGCTTTTGAATATTAGCTAAAACACCGTCCTCCTCCCCCCTAGTGCCTTTCTTTAAGCAATGCGAAACTGAAAGTATTTCCGACATAAAATCAAAACCAAGAAAATCTAAAGGTTTTACTATTCAGTGATAGGAGTCTAAACAAAAAACTCCACTCCCTAGAAGCTTTCTTCTTCCTAGAGAATTCTGACATCTGTGCGGTCACTGAGACATGGTTTAAAACCAGGGGGAGTACGCCAACAGTGCAAGGTTACAATGCCTTCCAAACATTTATACCAGCTATTATACAGACAGGGACTGAAAGTGGAGGTGTCTCAATTTACATCAAAATTTACATCTAAAATAAATATATCTCAATGCTGGTCAAACAACACAATGCACTTGAGCTGCTCTGTGTTCAAATCAACATAGGCATCATCTGATACAACTTCCTTGCAAGCTATAGGTCTCCCTCTATGACCCAGGAAACCCATACCATATATTTAAACTTATTGGAAACACTCACCAGCCAACCCAATACTATATTCATGAGTGACTTTAGTTATCCCACTATTACCTGGGAATCCTATAAGATATCAAATGTACAGGCACAGAGATTAAACACAAACTCCATGGACCAGACTGTCAATACATCAATGAGGGGTGCAACAATACTGGATCTGGTCCTCACTAATATGGGAAAATGCTGAATACTCCCTAGTGTAATGTCTTTTCTCGTAAGGTCAGACCACAAAATGGTCTCCTTTGAAGTAAAAATAAAACCTGACCCCCCCCCCCCCAGCTAAACCTGGAATATTCAGGAACTACTCTAAGGCTAATTTTCTGCTATTAAATGATAACTTGGCAAACTTTCAAGCTCTCATAAACCCTGAGAACACTGCTGCCTGTACAGAGCTGTTCACAGAAACCCTATGCAAGCATGTTAATAGCTGCATAGAGGCAGCTGTACCCACCAGGATGAAGTACAGAACTAACTCAAAAAACAAGACACCTTGGTGGAGTCATAAAATCAGTAGGCTGTATAACCGAAGGAAAAAAATCACAGCAAAAAATAAGAGCTGCTCACCCAGCAGGATAAATGCACTATCATCAAACTAAGCAAACAAATCAGAGGACAAATAATGTCTACCAAAGCCAAATTTGAGGTAAATCTGACTTCCCAGGCCAGGGCAATCTCAAGGTATTATTTAGCTATATCCACAACTTCAAAGGCAATACACAATTGTGTGCAGAGCTCATTGTAAATGGAGCTATCTATACTGCTCCAGAATATATAGCAAATCTACTGGCAGATAAATTCAGCTCCAGCTTTACCCTTCTCTCCACCTCAACCTTCCCTCAGGAAATACCATCAAATATAATTCCCCATGATATCATTAGGGAACAGGTGCTTAATGCTCTCTCTATGGTCAGGACACTATATCAATTGGCTCAGCCAATATCCCAGGATGCCTTCTAAATAGCATGAAACATAACCTATCAGACTCTTTGGAATTGCTATTGAACTCCTCTAAACAGGCTTCATGCCTCATGAATGGGGAACACCAACAGTCATCCCTCTGCACAAAGATGGGACATCTACAGACCCTAGAAACTAGAGACCCATAAATGTCACTTGTCTTACATGCATAGCCATGGAAAGAATTATCACGGAAATGATAAATAATTATATTGTAAACCACCATACACTGGACCCAACCTAGTTTGGTTTCATCAAGGGCAGGTCATGCCTACTCAGCCTGGTGGACTTCTTTGAGAAGGTTACCAAAAGAATGGATGAGGGCAAAATGGTTTGCACTAACTACCTTGAACTGGCCAAGGCATTTGAGACAATCCTCTACTTAGGCATTGTTGACAAACTCAAGAGGTTGGGTAAAAACCCATATGTTACCTAGTGGATAGCCAAGTGGCTCACAGACAGGGCCCAGGAAGTCAGAACTGGGGAGTCCACCTTTATAAAGAGGCCAGTCACAAATGGAGTCCCTCAAGCATCTGTCCTTGGACCACTCCTTTTTGGCATTTACTTCTGTGAAGTCAAGGCCAAAGTCAGTGGTCTCTGGCTGACTAAATTTGCAGATGATTGCAAATTAGGAGCTGTTGTTGAATCCCACACTGACACAAATGTTCTCCAGCAAGGGCTGACACAGACAAACAACTGGTGTCAGAGTCATAGACTAAAACTAAATGCCAAGAAATTCATAATAGTATCCTTCAGGAAGATATCCACCCCTGGTAGCTATCATATTGACAACACACCCCTTAGAGTTGACCCAATAGTCAGGGACTTAGGGACACACATAGACAATAATCTAGCCTTTGACTGTCATGTATTTGCAGTAGTGAGGAAATCATTCTATTTTGTGCAACTTATAAACATAGCTGTGGCATCAAGATTCAAGGAAGTCATTGTGCCACTGTATTTGGCATTCATCAGACCCATCATTGAGTACAGTGCCCCCTTTGGTATGTATCTAACCAGGCATATCCAACAATTGGAACGTACACAGACATTTGTCACTAAAAGAATAAAGGGAGTAAGTAAAATGTCTTATTCAGACTGCATCAAGGTCCTATCCCTGTATTCTGTCTTTTATAGACTGTTGAGGGAAGATCTATGCCTGGCATACAGGACATTGTCAGACTCCATGCCGATAGACCTCCTGGATATCCACAAAACAAACAGTATCAGAATTACCTGTTCTAAAGACTTAAACCTTGCCTGTGATATAAATAGGACCTTCTGGAGAGACAGACATGTATCCCAGAGACTACCCCATCTCTGGGACAGGATCCCCATCCATGTAAAGCAGAGTTCCTCCCTAACCGAATTCAAGTGTAACTTAGACAACTGGATGGGGAACATGAAATTCATCCCTGGTTTGGCATCTATTTTTCTAATGGACACAGGCAACTTGTAACTGGTTCATCTCCCAGACCCCTGCTTCTAAATGCTTCATCTCCCAAGCCCCTGCTTACACTTATCAAGGGTACCAGAACTTACCTTGTTTATTATTTTAATAAATGTTTTTTTGTTTTATTTCTCATCTGTGTTTGAACAGTTATATTTTGTTTTCGAATGTTGCTGTTTTTGTTATCACCGTTCTTCATTCACTTCGTCTGCTCATTTTGCTTTGGTACCAGAACGTGTCAGAGATTTGATATGCATGACTAGGCTTAAAAAGGCCCTTGTGGTCATTTGCCTGGTAAACACATATAAACCTATGAACTATCAAAGTAATAAATCCACAACTAGCCACTGTTTGCATTCTCAGAATAGAAAGCAAAGATGATGGGGCACCAACATCTTTCTGGGTCACCTTTATGATGAAACATCATTCAGTTCTACTTCTTGACAGCTGCATAATATTTGTTTCTCTGAAAACACGTGCATATTTCCTGTGTATTTTTTATTTAATTTATTAATTGGAGTAGAGTACGAATCCACATGGGCCTTTTTAGGACCTGGTTAGGAGCGCTCTCTGATTAAGTGACTTGTTTAGAATGACACAGTATGCAAATGGAGGCTGGGCAAACTAAACTCTGGAGCACAAGAAACAGCTTGTTAAATGCTTATGGTCTTAAGTTCCTGTACTGTCAAACTGTGGCCTATAGATTATGCTATCACAAAGTTTATTTTTCTGGGTACAGGAAGTGAGCTAATGAGCAGAAGGATAATGCTAAAGATCTTTAAATATATAGTATTTTGGGATCCTGAAGTGGTATTAAGACCGCAGGCGATATTTGCTAAGATTTAGGGAAAATTCTATTGCTCTAAACTACCAGTATCTCCCTGTAAAAGAAAAAAAAATGCATTATAAATGTAAATGACAAACACTATGAGAGAGAGAATGTGTGTGTGTGTGTGTGTGTGTGTGTGTGTGTGTGTGTGTGTGTGTGTGTGTGTGTGTGTGTGTGTGTGTGTGTTTGTCTGTGAGATATATATATATATATATATATATATATATATATATATATATATATATATATAGAGAGAGAGAGAGAGAGAGACAGGATTTTTGTAAAAAGCTATGCTCCAGATTCTGGGGCATCCTGTTTCCTATCTTCTTTTTCTTTACTGTTTTAACTAGCATACACTTTTTATGTATATTCTCAGCATCCATCTATCATGCAGTGAAAGGGTGTTTTGTTATTACTTATTCCAGAAGAAATATGGCTTTAGCACTGTGCTAATGTGTTATTTAATAAGAATGAGACGTTATTTCTTTGAACGATTCTGTTTTACACATTCTTTCTGTTTGGTCTTGACTGTTAAGTTTTCTGTTTTTTGTGTATTGTGTTTACAGCTTGCATAATCTATCCTGTCTTTTCCATGGCAGACAGTGCGAAAGATAAGAATGAGTAAACAATGAGAAAGAAGATGGAAATTGTGACTGAACAGAGCCAGAAGATGCTGTACAAGTAGCACAGAGACACACAGTTACCTTCCTGAGTTTGGTTCTCTGCTTTCTGTGTGCCATCTACATGTCCACCCTGTGGTTATGTGGGTTTTCTCTTAGTGCTCTAGTTTCCCCCACTTCCCAAAAGACATGCCAAAAGGGAACCGTACCTATCAACTGCCCACATTTTCACAGAATGTCTAGATTTTTGCCTCATATTTTGGTCTGTTTCTCATAAAATTGTGGTTTTCTGGCAGACCACTCTCAAATCATTGAGGATTGAAATAAGAAAATAATAACAAACATTTGAGTTTCAGGCTTCATGCCTTTCAAAAAACTTGTGCTAATGCAAAACCTGTTACTCTATCAACTTTCTAAGCATGTAAGAGCAGTATTTTAACAATGTCCCTATTTTGGGGCCTCTGTTCTCCCCATTAGTTATAGCTTTGTCCAGAATTCTTGCTTTAAGAAGTTAAAAGGTATGAAGTGACTTGGCTTTTCTCCACATTTCCTATAGAGATACTCAGACACAGATCTTGCAAAGGGCTCTCCAGATACCTGTCTAGGCCCTGGGCTTGCTAGAGAACTCAAGTCAATGCTGCCAGCCTATTCATTCAGAAAAAGTCATACATTATTTCTGGTCAATTTGCTGATGCTCATTTATGTTCACAAAGTCCCATGATTGTGTGTATAATAAAGAATTAAAAATAAAACATATCACAGTGTCCCACAATCCCCTTCATCATCCCATTCCCCATAAATCACTATATATATATATATATATATATATATATATATATATATATATATATATATAGGCAGTGAGCAGTATATTCCATTTTTTAAAGAGTCACAGATGAGACAAGACATCTTTTCATTACCCACGACTGCAGAATAGTACCTACAAATACATTCTAAGAAACTGAGTAGAATTGCTCTCTG